>NC_064638.1:207452196-207755537 GCF_023864345.2 Schistocerca serialis cubense
CTCTTAATGTGGTTTCATTGTTTCCTACTTTTGACCCTTCAGGGACTTAGCATTCATTTGCTGAGTAAGGGCTTGGTGACCTGGGGTTCCTGAGCTGGGGACTAGTAAGTGCTGCCAGTCCTCTGCCATGATAAGCCCTGGGCATGCTTCAGCAACCACTGTGTGTTGTGGCAGTGGAACGTTGTGTGTCACAGGGAATGGGGATCATGGCTTGACTGCCTAGATCACAAAGATGGATTAAAACTCTATAAAAAACCTTCAGTCTCAAGGTGTGGTGTGTGCTGATGAGATGCATGGCTGTTGAGGTGGAACAGTCATTAGCGGGCAACCTCTGGGGAATCTGCCATACCTCGGTTGTATAAGGCTTACTCAGGCATGCTGGGCTCTGTCTGAGGGGACCCTTATTTCCCTAGCTGCTCGTGGGACCGAGGTGGAACACTTGAAATCCTCTTCTCTTCCCAGTGGGAATAGTGTACTTCCTGGAAGTACTCACGCCCATTCATCAAAAAGAATGAGTGACACTAGTCCTCTTGATAATCAACTTGTTATTAGTAATGGGGCTCAAGGAGTCATGAGTCAGAATATTTTTTGTAGTTATCAAGAGGTAGGAGAGGACGTTTGAACAGTGTGTCCCTGCTATGTCCATAAAGGATTAGAAGGGCTTGCTGGTACCCTAAAGTGTATTGAGGGGTTGCCAAATGGTTCCCTGCTGGTCGAGACTAACTGGGCAAAGCAGGTGGAACTACTAAGGAAACTACAAAAATTTGGTGAGTTTGACATCATTGTTGAGTTTCATAACTCCTTTAACTCTAGCCAAGGTGGGATCACCTGCTGTGATATTATGGACATTGACATTGCCGAACTCAAACAAAGATGGACATCACAGGGGATAATAGATGTGGAGCAAAGGAAATGGAAGAATAATGGAGAAATTGAGAAGTCTGCCAGCTTTGTTATGACATTCAATTCTCTGGCACTAGCTGAACACATCACTGCAGGTTTCCTCCGACTTAGGGTTAGGCCCCTTGTACCTAACTCTATGTGCTCCTTCGAATGCCAGCGTTTTGGCCATACAACTTTGAGTTTCAGAGGCCAAGCAACTTGTGGGAAGTGTAGAAAGGCAGCCCATGAAGCTGGTACTGACTGTCCGTCTCCAGCTTTCTACATTAACTGCTCAGTGATCCACCCAGTCTGGAGCCAAGACTGCCCTGTTTTTGCACAGGAACACAAAATTCAGGAAATAAAAGAGACCAAGCAGATCCCCTATGCAGAAGCCAAAAAGGAATACAAGGTGATGAAACTCCCTGTCTTTGCCACTTCTTATGCTTCCTTGGTGCAGAAACCTAAGGGCAATGCTTTGACGCAGATGGTATCCAGTGTAGCTTTATCCACCACCAGCATCTGTACTTGCACCTCCATGTGCCAAAGTAAAGTTAAAGACATACTGATACAGGCTGCTATGATGGAAGAGACCAGTAATGCTTCCACAGTGAGTAGTCTGAAGGCACCCTGAAAGCAAAGTGCCTCTCAACACCCACTTTCTACAGATAAAAGTGGCACTCACCACCCCATTTCCCCCCCATTGTTGCTGGGAAAGGGAGCAGAGAAAGGTTCTCAGCATTTGGGGTGAAAGTTTTCCTGGGTGCCATCAGACTTCATTCTAGCACATCTGACTGATGATGAGGAGATCCACCCCACCTCACTCCACAAGCACCTCACCACCCAGGTGCAAGGACAGGGGTAAATCAAGACCATGCTGATGAAGTGGCTGCCATACTCAGATGGAATGTAAATGGATACAGGACAGACTCCTGGAACTGAGACTCCTTGTACAGGACAGACTCTTTTGCCTCTGTCTTCAGGTGTCTCATTTTAAAGAAATGACATGCCTATATTTGGAGGCTATCAGCTTTACAAAAAGGATGACCTACTTTTAAAGAAACTGACACGCACGTACTTGTAGGCTATCACCTTTGCAGAAAAGACAACCTTATTGGTGACAGAGTGAAAGGTGGGGTTGTAGTGTTCATCAATGATGCTTTTCACTCATCATCTATTCCCTTTGCTTTACAAGCAGTTAGCTGTTCTTGAGCAGTGTGACAGCATCCAGGACTGAGTGGATAACATTACAGCTGTGATTCACCATGCCACTGATGCACCCTCCCAAAGTCAGTGGAAACACCTAGGAGATGAACTGTCCCTTGGTGAAATGATGAGTGTCATTCTGCAGTCAGGCATAGGAGGATGGCTACGTGCAGATTCAGTTGAAGCCCCACAGAGGAGAATCTTGTAGACTTTTGAATGGCGTGTGCAAAGGTGAGGCAAATAATTCAGGAGAGTAAGCAGAGGTCTTGGCAAGAATTCCTGAACTCCATCAACAGGTCCACATCCACATGTAAGTAAGGGAAGCCATCAGCAGGATCTCAAGGAGCAACTCATGACCACCAATAGCAGCTGTACAAATACAGGGGTCTCTCGTAACGTCACTGAGAGACATAGCTCAGACAATGGGTGAAGCATATAAGTCCATTACAGCCGATTCTAGCCAGAATCCCACTTTCTGTCAATATCAGGAGACACAGGAGAAGGCTGGTTTTGATTTCCTTTCCACCAACATGGAAGAATACCACCAGCCTTTCTCTCTGTGGTAGCTGGATTCTGCATTGTCAGTAGCTTGTGATACATCCTCTGGAAATGACCTGATAACCTACAGCATGTTGAAACACTTAGACCAACAGTCAAAGGAGGTTCTCCTTCAGCCTTTAATGAAATTTGAATGATGGGTGACTTCCCCAACTCCTGAAAAGAATCTGTTTTAATCCCAGTTTTAATACCAGGGTAGGATCGGACAGATTCTGGTAGTTATCATACCATTAGCCTGACAAGCTGCATAGGGAAGATGCTGGCTGCATGTGGCCAATTGGCACCTAGTGTGGATCCTCGAATCCAGTTCCCTACTCAGTCACTTCCAGTATGGGTTCAGAGGTCTCATTCCACACTCGATGAACTGACCCTGCTTGAAGCAGGAATTCAACAAGCTTTCATTTGTAAGCAACAACTTATAGGTGTTTTCTTCAATTTGGAAAAGGCCTACGATACTACCTGGAGGCATAATATTTTGTTGCAGCTCTATCAGTGAGGATTCCATGGACATCTACCCACCTTTATACAATCCTTTCTCTCGGACAGATATTTTAGGTACAAGGTTTGGAATGTCCTGCCTCACCATTTTAAGCAGGAGAATGGTGTCCCTTAGGGGAGCATTTTAAGTGTCACGACATTTGCCATTGCAATAAAAAGTATACATCCACAGTGTGATGTCCCATACTATGTTCCTTGTTGTGAACAACTTCTCCATCTTCTGTGAATCCTCCAGCCATGTAAAGGGTACTCAGGATGATCAGGCAGTTGGAGGAATAGTCTTACACAACACGTTTTAAATTCTCATTGGATAAAACAGTTTGTGTTGATTTTAATTGTTCCTGCTGTCTGTTCAATTTACCCATTTTAAAATTGGGTAACACTGTTCTCACTTGTAAGAAAAAGATGAAGTACCTGGGCCTTTCTTTTGATGAGAAGTTAACATGGCTGCCACACTTAAAGAACTGAAACGGAGTTGTCTCAAGGCCTTAAACATCCTAAAATTTGTTAATCATAGGTCTTGGGGAGCCAACAGGGCATGTCTGCTCCAACTTTATAAGGCCTTCGTGTGACCCTGACTTGAATAGAGATGCCAGATTTTTGGGTCAGCAAGGCCTTCATACCTAAAAATGCTAGATGCACTTCACCATGAGGGTATTAGGCTGCCAGTGAGCCCTGTTATTAGCTTGTGTGCATAGGCTGGTGAGCCTTCACTGTCTATTCAATGTCTTCTTCTCATAGTTTAGATTAGATTAGATTTACTTTCATTCCAATTGATCCATAGTGAGGAGGTCCTCCAGGATGTGGAACATGTCAGAAAAACAACAATACATGACAAATATTTACAACTAAAACAAATAAGCTAATGTACCATTCTACAGGTCCCAAGTGGAATGATCATCATTTTTTAATGAACACTATATGAAAGAGTCATTTTACAAATACTAATGCACTGAATTTAAAATTAAAAAGTTTTTTATTTATTTATAAGGTAATAAATATGCAATACAACTACTAAAATACTTATTTACAATGAACATATTACTGCACTGAAATGGTGCAGAAGTTAGATTGTACTTACACACACACATTTACAATGAACACATTACTGCACTGAAATTGTGCAGAAGTTATGTTATATAGAGGGAAACATTCCAAGTGGGAAAAATATGTCTAAAAACAAAGATGATGTAACTTACCAAACGAAAGTGTTGGTATGTTGATAGACACACAAACAAACACAAACACACACACAAAATTCAAGCTTTCACAACCCACGGTTGCTTCATCAAGAAAGAGGGAAGGAGAGGGAAAGACGAAAGGATGTGGGTTTTAAGGGAGAGGGTAAGGAGTCCTTCCAATCCCAGGAGTGGAAAGACTTACCTTGGGGGAAAAAGGACAGGTATACACTCCCACACAATCACATATCCACATATCCATCCGCACATATACAGACACAAGCAGACATTTGTAAAGTCCTATATCAACAAGCTGATATTCCAACCTGGAGTTTCCATTGTTTGTTAAAGTCTTACATCAAGAACTCTAGGCATGTACAGTTATGTCACAATTGAATTTTCAGATATAAAGTAGTGAGATTAATTATATCGTGTAAAGAAGCCTTACATTAAACTAACACATTCCACAAAATTAAAAAATGTTGTATTCAAGATCTATAAAACAGGCCTTAATGTAATGCAAGTATTCACAGAAGTAGCAGACAGGAAAGGAAAGCACACATTACCAAAAAAATCATTAACTTCAAACTGAATAAGAGAGAATAATTGTTTGATGATGATCCCACAAGTTTTGGTCTCAAAGTATTCTGTGAAAAATAGGTTCAACTATTTCATGTATTGTGTCTGAATAAGCTGTTTAAATTCTGTCAGACAATATTTATTAAAATCCAGCATATAAGCAGATACAAAATTACATGACACTCCAATTGACAGGATAAGTGTAGAATATAGCTTTTCAATTGAAAAGTTTGCTTTATTTCACCATACTTTTTGAGAAAAATGGAACTCAATAATTTTGATGTTCTGCAGATATGAACTACAGATGTCAGTTGACGGAATACACTACTCTTTCCCATACTGCAATCAGAATTTAGTTTGAGAAAATGACCATTTATGTTAAGATATGACCTTGTCTTTAATTTACCCAAAAGATACTATCATTACTGAATGATATTCATATGAATGTATTGTTCACAAAGTACTCTTTCATTTGCTATAATAAATTGTCCTCCAAACCAAGCATTGTAATTATGAGGTTACGTTTCTAGTACAGGATAGCTTATTCCTAATTTGCAACTCCATGGGTATCCAGATATGTGACAGTATCACATAGTAGGACATGATATTTCATTTTAGTGTAAGTCAGCTTGAACCTGAGTAGCTGGATTCAGACTCTGTTTTTTACAAAGTGCTTTGACAGTTTTGTGAACCCATCTGGTGATGATCCTGTTATGCTAATACTTGATGGGCACCATATCAGATTTGTATGATAGATAAGAGAAAGAGAAAACCATGTCCACATCATGTGTTTATCATGCCATTCAGTGCAAAACAAGCAGCTTCTTATTGGAATTCATGGGATCATTTAAAATGCATTATCCCCAAGAAATAGAAACCTGGTGGTCAAATTACTCAGGTCAGGAAGTAACCTCATTTTTGATTGTGAGTTTATTTGAAGCAGCCTGCTTGAGACCAGTAACAGTAGTTAATACCATAACTGGCCACTGGAAAATGTGATTCTTCCCTTGTATTAGGCACATACTAATACACAATGACCAGGAGATTGACAGTTAAGATGGAAACAACAGAGTAAATGTAAGCCCAAATGGTATCAAGCCAACTCCTAAAATCAGCAAACCACATCAAGAGCCACCTGCTCTACTAAAATCAGCATGTTATGAATCAGGTAAGTAGCTAACATTGTCTCAATACAGAGGATGTTTGAAACAATTCATAGAGAAGGAAGCTGTAGCAAACTCAAAGGAGACAGAAGTGAGAGTTTCAACGTTGAAAAAGAAAAAGAGAAAAAACATAAGAAGCATAATCTTCCAGTCATTTGGAGACAGGTACAAATTTAATTGAGGAAAATGTTTCAGATATGCAATCTGAAGAAGAAGATACTAAATGCAGATTTTGCAGTGGTCATTGTTTTGAAGACTAACATAGAAAAATGGGCACAGTCAATGGAGTGCTATCCTGGGATTCCTAAAGAATGTTAACTTGGAAAAGAGCTTTTGTGTACCCTGTGTGCATGCCTCTTGTACAATAAGCACAGAATATATTGGAGAGGCAGTAAGGATCATAGTATTACTGAGTGAGGATATTATTGAGTGGTTTCTCTGACTGTTTCATATTTGGACATTTCTATTTTGATTCAAATTCAAGCATTTGTGCTTTCTTCAAATTTACATGTACTAAGTGTTCAGTAGCATTCAATAAATAAAATGTAAAGAACAATGATTTTGTGTAGATTTCCAATTAACAAACATATAGTTATATCAAATGTTGTAATATAAAGTGATTCAATATTGAATGAGGGAAGTATCACATCAGGAATGAGTCTGGTATGAGGTCTTCCCATAACCGGCAATGATTACCTGGCTCATCTGATGAGGCATGGATGCAGTCAGCCTATGGAAATATGACTCATCACCCATGAGACTCTCCCATGTATCAAACATAGGATCCACAATTGGTCAGTTGTGTGTCTCCCATAAGTTCATATGATGCTTCATTTTGGCTCACAAATTTTCTGTGGGATCTAACTCCTGCACTGAAAACAGGCCAGTCAATGAGGTCATTGTTAGCCTTTTGTGGAAACCATTGCTGAATGATTTGACTTGTATTAATTGGTGAGTGGTCCATCTGGAACTGGATCACTGCATTAGGATAACCCACCTCCACACTCAGCACCATTATGTGTTTCAAGATATGCACATACTGATCTACAATGAGGTGAGCATAAATTTGGTGCAGTACCCCTGCCCAGTACGATGACATCCACCCTCAGCATGAGCATGTGATGTGGCCAACACACAAATGTTGCATCACATACTGGGGATTGTAATGTGCTCCCCGTGGCCTGTGGACCAGGTCCACTCTGATAATCGCCGACTGTATAGGCTACCCTTCACTGAAGTCAATGTAGACCTTGACTGGCACCGCATCACATTTTCAGATGAGTCAATATTTAGCTCAGTGAGTGATGGCATGCCTACATTCAATTCAGTGAAGGCAACCCTTATACAGTCCGCAATTATCAGAGTGGACCTCTTTATTAACAGCCCTATGTGCTCAATTGCCAGCATCCCATAAGCGCTTGTGAACAGTTTACAAGCCGTCATGGAAATTGGTCTTATTCTTGAGTTTAAAAATGGAATTTCCATACTGGTGTCAACTAACATGTTGTGTAGCTGAGGTGTTGACATCTTTCCTAAGCGTGATCCTTTAAGTAAGCCAGTTACCCCTGTCTCATGCCACTTCTTTATCCACTTCTGGACACAGTAAAGCTGATTGCCACAATTGACCAATGTTTCATGTGCATGGAAGCTGTCTAACAGGATGAGTGCCTGCACACTATCTCTTGTGACTTACATATGCTGAGACATCATGACAGTAAATGACTCTCTGTCATATATACCCTTTTGTGTGTGATCATTTGATCATGCTCAGTATACCTTGGCTGAATTTGTGTTATGCTTCATAAACATCAAAAAACAATAAAAACTGAAAAAAATGGTACTGATTTGATGCACACCCTAATCACTTCAGTGGAAATCTTGAGCCTCAAATGCTGCCAAACGGCTACCACTTAACTCTACAGTTCTCCTTTTATTTGTGTATTCAGGGCAGGATCACCTCGGTATTTCAATATTTCAGACAAATAAAAGTAAGTTTTATAGTGAGTGTGTGTTTATATATTTAAATATGTCTGCTTGTGTCTGTATATGTGTGGATGGATATGTGTGTGTGTGCGAGTGTATACCCATCCTTTTTTCCCCCTAAGGTAAGTCTTTCCGCTCCCGGGATTGGAATGACTCCTTACCCTCTCCCTTAAAACCCACATCCTTTCGTCTTTCCCTCTCCTTCCCTCTTTCCTGATGAGGCAACAATTTGTTGCGAAAGCTTGAATTTTGTGTGTATGTTTGTGTTTGTTTGTGTGTCTATCGATGTGCCAGCGCTTTCGTTTGGTAAGTCACATCATCTATGTTTTTAGATATATTTTTCTCACATGGAATGTTTCCCTAAAACAAAGATGATGTGACTTACCATACGAAACCACTGGCAGGTCGATACAAACACAAACAGACACATACATACACACAAAATTCAAGCTTTCGCAACAAACTGTTGCCTCATCAGGAAAGAGGGAAGGAGAGGGAAAGACGAAAGGAAGTGGGTTTTAAGGGAGAGGGTAAGGAGTCATTCCAATCCCGGGAGCGGAAAGACTTACCTAAGGGCGAAAAAAGGATGGGTATACGCTCGCACACACACACATATCCATCCACACATATACAGACACAAGCAGACATATTTAAAGACAAAGAGTTTGGGCAGAGATGTCAGTCGAGGTGGAAGTGCAGAGGCAAAGATTATGTTGAATGACAGGTGAGGTATGAGTGGCGGCAACTTGAAATTAGCAGAGATTGAGGCCTGGTGGGTAACGGGAAGAGAGGATATATTGAAGAGCAAGTTCCCATCTCCGGAGTTCGGATAGGTTGGTGTTGGTGGGAAGTATCCAGATAACCCAGACAGTGTAACACTGTGCCAAGATGTGCTGGCCGTGCACCAAGGCATGTTTAGCCACAGAGTGATCCTCATTACCAACAAACACTGTCTGCCTGTGTCCGTTCATGCGAATGGACAGTTTGTTGCTGGTCATTCCCACATAGAAAGCTTCAGTGTAGGCAGGTCAGTTGGTAAATCACGTGGGTGCTTTCACATGTGGCTCTGCCTTTGATCGTGTACACCTTCCGGGTTACAGGACTGGAGTAGGTGGTGGTGGGAGGGTGCATGGGACAGGTTTTACACCGGGGGTGGTTACAAGGATAGGAGCCAGAGGGTAGGGAAGGTGGTTTGGGGATTTCTTAGGGATGAACTAACAGGTTACGAAGGTTAGGTGGACGGCGGAAAGACACTCTTGGTGGAGTGGGGAGGATTTCATGAAGGATGGATCTCATGTTAGGGCAGGATTTGAGGAAGTCGTATCCCTGCTGGAGAGCCACATTCAGAGTCTGGTCCAGTCCCGGAAAGTATCCTGTCACAAGAGGGGCACTTTTGTGGTTCTTCTGTGGGGGATTCTGGGTTTGAGGGGATGAGGAAGTGGCTCTGGTTATTTGCTTCTGTACCAGGTCGGGAGGGTAGTTGCGGGATGCAAAAGCTGTTGTCAGGTTGTTGGTGTAATGGTTCAGGGATTCCGGACTGGAGCAGATTCGTTTGCCATGAAGACCTAGGCTGTAGGGAAGGGACCATTTGATGTGGAATGGGTGGCAGCTGTCATAATGGAGGTACTGTTGCTTGTTGGTGGGCTTGATGTGGACGGACGTGTGAAGCTGGCCATTGGACAGGTGGAGGTCAATGTCAAGGAAAGTGGCATGGGATTTGGAGTAGGACCAGGTGAATCTGATGGAACCAAAGGAGTTGAGGTTGGAGAGGAAATTCTGGAGTTCTTCTTCACTGTGAGTCCAGATTATGAAGATGTCATCAATAAATCTGTATCAAACTTTGGGTTGGCAGGCCTGGGTAACCAAGAAGGCTTTCCTCTAAGCAACCCATGAATAGGTTGGCGTACGAGGGGGCCATCCTGGTACCCATGGCTGTTCCCTTTAGTTGTTGGTATGACTGGCCTTCAAAAGTGAAGAAGTTGTGGGTCAGGATGAAGCTGGCTAAGGTGATGAGGAAAGACGTTTTAGGTAGGGTGGCAGGTGATCGGCATGAAAGGAAATGCTCCATCGCAGTGAGGCCCTGGACGTGCGGAATATGGAATATTTGTGTATAAGGAAGTGGCATCAATGGTTACAAGGATGGTTTCTGGGGGTAACACATTGGGTAAGGATTCCAGGCGTTCGAGAAAGTAGTTGGTGTCTTTGATGAAGGATGGGAGACTGCATGTAATGGGTTGAAGGTGTTGATCTACGTAGGCAGAGATACGTTCTGTGGGGGCTTGGTAACTAGCTACAATGGGGCGGCTGGGATGATTGGGTTTGTGGATTTTATATATATATATATATATATATATATATATATATATATATATATATATATATATATAAAAATAAAGATGATGTGACTTACCAAATGAAAGTGCTGGCAGGTCGACAGACACACAAACAAACACAAACATACACACAAAATTCAAGCTTTCGCAACAAACTGTTGCCTCATCAGGAAAGAGGGAAGGAGAGGGAAAGACGAAAGGATGTGGGTTTTAAGGGAGAGGGTAAGGAGTCATTCCAATCCCGGGAGCGGAAAGACTTACCTTAGGGGGAAAAAAGGACGGGTATACACTCGCACACACACACATATCCATCCACACATATACAGACATTAGTACATGTCGGACCCGCGTGTCGCCACTGTGTGATCGCAGACTGAGCGCCACCACAAGGCAGGTCTCGAGATACGGACTAACACTCGCCCCAGTTGTACGGACGACGTAGCTAGCGATGCACACTGACGAAGCCTCGCTCCTTTGCAGAGCAGATAGCTGGAATAGCCTTCAGCTAAGTCAATGGCTATGACCTAGCAAGGCGCCATTAGTAACATTGCATGTATTTAAAGAGTCTCACTTGTATCGCCACAATCTCCAGATGTACCAAAAGGATAGATTAAAGTTAAGTATTCCAGAAGCTACGTACTTTTCTTTATAGCATTCATTACGTATCCTGTTTCAGACCTCACGCCCATCTGCGTGAGCGTAGCGCGTGCCTTTCGGCTTCCTCTCATTGTGTCTAGGCTGTCTTGTCTAGACACAACAAGGAGTATGCATACAGAATAGTTTCAAGTGGAACAACTACGTAAGATTAATTGTGAGTAAAGCATTTGCCAGACTGAGATATAAGGGAAGAATCCTCAGGAAATGTAGTCCATCAACAAAGGAAATAGCTAATGAAAAACTCATTCAACCAGTACTTGAATTTTCACAAAATGAAAACCACAGCAGTTGTTGGGTGAATAATATTTTATTTTCAGGAACAATGTTTCAGTTTTTTTTGTTTTCTGAAAATGGACATGTGTAGTTGCAGTTGCCCTTCAAAAAGAGTTATGTGTCAATACTAGAATGTTGTTTGTCAGCTGTGATCCATACCAGGTAGGAGTGATACAGGAAATAGAGAAGACCTAAAGAGGAGCAGAACATTTTGTTAGAGAGTCATTTAGAAACCATGAAACCATCACACAAATGCTCAACCAACTCCTGTGGCAGACATTACAAAACAGACATTGTTGGTTTACTGTTAAAGTTGTGAGAGCATGCATTCCTAGAACAGTGAGCCAATATATTGCTTTCATCCATCTGTTTCTCACAAAAAGACCATGAAGATAAATAAGAGAGGTTTGAGCCCATACAGAGGCTTACCAGCAATCATTTTTCTTGTGAATATTTGCAATTGGAGCAGGAAAAAGGTGAAGTGACCATGATATAGAAAGAAACTACTCTCTACCACAGACCATAAGGTGGCTTACAGAGTATAAATGTAGATATCAATATCATTCAAAATTATGCATGCTGCTGCAGGGTCCAGTATGCAAGGGATGCAGGAGGATGTAATGTCAGCTGTGACCAAGTCTTATGGAAAAAAAAAAAAAAAAAAAAACTTGCCACCAAAAGGATAAAACAACTAAATCTAAGATGCCAGTATCTCCCTGCCAGTGCTGGCTTTCAAAAGTACATAAGGAAGGAATGCTCATAAATCTAATAGTAAATCATCAGCTAATCCAATGTATGAACTGGGCAAATATCTGTTTGAAGTATTGTGACTTTTAGTGGGGAACTATGCCCCCTACAAGAAGAGCATGTACTAATTTGGGAAATTGCTGAAAGATTTGTGATTTGACAACAATGACCTATTGGTAAGCTTTAAAGGAACATAATTATTCTTCCAAATGTCTGTGAAAGATTTGCTGATATTGGTGACACATTTCAAACAACAAATGGTGAGACTATTCTAACACATTACCACCACTACTGCCACCAGTGTAGCAAGCTTTACCGTGAGCAGCAAGACTGTGTCTTGTATCACTGCAAGCAATACAGTTGTTACCAATAATGTTTTTTAACTATAACTGTCTAGGGTTGGTTCAAATGGCTCTGAGCATTATGGGACTTAACTTCTGAGGTCATCAGTCCCCTAGAACCTAGAACTACTTAAACCTAACCAACCTAAGGACATCACACACATCCATGCCCCAGGCAGGATTCGAACCTGTGACCGTAGCGGGCATGCGGTTCCAGACTGTAGCACCTAGAACCGCTCGGCCACCACGGCCGGCTGTCTAGGGTTGATACCAGTACTGCAATGAGGCAGAAGATGCAACTACATTACCGAATTTCTCTGCCAGAGTATAGAACTGACTGTACACTGCACTGAAGTCAGTATGTTCTGTATGAAGCTAATCGTTATGCATGCCTGGAAAGAAATTATACAAGAAGTGCAGACAAGAGCCCCTATTACATGGGGATCAAATTTTATAACAAACTTCCAAAAAAATTAAAAAGCTTAAGTGGAAGCTGCTTTGAAACTGCCTTGAAGGAGTTCCTCAGCAATAAGTGTTTTCATAGTGTTAAGGAATTCCTCTCATAGGAGTAGAATACTTTCATTTGTATAAATACTATTTACATGTACTAAAAGAAAAAAAAGCAACATAATTTTTTATCTGTAGGCTTATTGTATATAATTGTTTCCCACAATGCTATAAGGAGAAATGATCAATATTCAACCATCCAAAACAGATCCTTGTATTTGTCCATGGAGAATAATTAAAAAAAATCATCTTGATGATTCTCTTAGTTTTTCATGTCGTTTACTCTCTGTATGGCATATCATAACTTTGTCTCTTTCAGTGGTCCCCCTTATGGTGCTCTGGTTACTGTGTGGCACAGTCTGCCTGTCAGGCCACTGACACAGATCACCTGCAAGGCCAGTGTTTATGTTCCATTCACTCTGTTTGCAGCTCCACTGGCTGTACTCATGAATCTTAACTGTTAAACGTGCATTCTACTTCCTATTAAGTTATTGATGAGGAACTGGCTCATGATAGATACATCAAATGTTGAATCAACAGTTTATGAGTTTGTGGAAGCAGTAGTTACCCTTAAAACAAAATCAGCAATTACAACAGGAACAACAACAACAGCAGTGGTGACTACAATAACAACAGCAGCAGCCCATGAATAGCTATAATTTCTTATAAAAAATAAAACACTACTGTCAGTGCCTCCACTGATGGCTTTTCCTGTTTTGAGGAGGCAAATGAAACTTATTGATGAAATCCTCTCAGGTTTCCAGCTGAATGGCAGTGTTAAAGAATTGCAATATTTTGAAGAGTGTCATACTCATAGTCTCCTGGTGATGTGTCAAGATATTGTGGATGTCTCAATATTTATGCTGTTGATATGCCACCCTCTACCCTGGCTGTGGGCAACAGAGTACTGTGTAGCCAGTGGGTAGCGAGAGGGTGTTGTTTGTGGTGGTGATTGTAGTAGGAGTGCTGGAGGCTGTGCTAGAGTCTCTGTCTGAACTTTCAGAAGTGTCTTGCATGCAGGACAGTGCTGGTCATGCTCTTATTGTCTTATTGTAATGCTGATAGCGAGAGAGTCCGTATTGACAAGTGCTCATGAATCCTCTCTTCTATGGATTCCTTTCTAAAGCTGCCACTGTAGACCTTTTTTCGGCAAAGAACCTTGGCACTATCTGTGCTGTGCTCTGCTATTGTTGAGTTCTCTGTGTGTCATAGGCAACATACCTGATGTATGGTTGCTACCTGGTTGGCAACCCAAGAGCTTCTCACCAGCTTCTCTACAGCTTCAAGCAGCTGCAGAAATAATCCATCAGGAAAGCAAAACTACTCAGCACATTAGTTTTCCTGCATTGGTGTCAAGGTGAGAACATCTTTTTGAGGTTTGTGGAACTATGACACCCAGTTAAATGAAAGAAGAGTGACTCACATTGTTATGATGAACAGACTATGCTACACTGTTGGAGCACATTCTCATCATCCAGAACGAGTTGGACAAGAAAGCATGTACCCTGGTTGCATGTCACTACCGTTTGGCCATGGCACTACCAGCACACATTTGGAAGGTGGCAGATTGCAATTCTTACACCAACAGTGAGGTGCAGAAATGATGCACTACTGCAAAGCAGCTCAGAAAATTTGACAGACTCTTGGGAGCTCAGATGATCAACAAGGAGGTAAATAATATAATGCAATAGTCAATTTGACAGAGAAAGTGCTGGATTCAGTTACAGCTTCGGCGTTCACAAAAGGGCTAACATTAAAGCTGTACTGAAGACCAAACTGAAATGAGACATGGTTAGTGGCATGGAGGAAGCAATTCGAGGCCTGCCAAAGGAAGAAGAGAGGAGACCAAGTGGGAAACTGACAGTGTCATCAAAAAGTCCTAACTCCTAAAAATGAACATGACTTGGCAGAACTGGAGGCTCTCCAATCACTGAGAAATAATCTGACACTATGATCCTTCTAGTAGATAAATATGTACTGATGTGCACTTATGACTACCAGCATCAAATTGGCTCAGTGCTACAGGATCCAGCCTACAGGAAGGATCCAACCTTGACAACAATCATGAAAATTGTGGCTTTGTTGGAAAGCTTGGATCTACCAGAAGAAGTGAAGGAGTGGCACCACACCTTGACGAACTTCCAAAAATCTACAAGGAAGGTGTGCTTCTGTGGGCCGTAATTGACACCATTAGACCTCACAATTAAGGACTAGGTAAATATCTGGCAATGCTTCTAAAACCCATTGTGAATCACTGCAGTCACCACATGAAGAACTCAGCCAATTTTGTGATAGCCAAATCCACAGTTTTGGAGATATGGCAATGAAATTTTGTACCACACTTTACATCAAAGTAACACATTTACATATAAAATCCTTTGATTATATATATTCAAATTTTTTTGAATAAAATTTGAATTTTTATTTTCAAAAAATAATTTATGTTCCTTTTTCTCAGAAAGTATTCAAGAGATTTCTACAAAGATTTCTCTGTTTCATCTCTTTATATGTTGTAAGCTTCTCTCATGAGGTTTTTGGAATAGGTCAAATAGGAGAATTTTCATAATTTTTTAATTATAATTCCACAAGTACAATTTTAAATCGATGCAAAATTCCAAGCACTTTACCCCATATCTCAGCTTGCTCTTGAGACAACGTTTATTTGGTTTACAGAAATATGTGTACAAAATTTCATAACTCTAACATTCATAGAATCTGAGGAATGGGACATAAACTTTAAAAAATAAACTTTTCAGGAAATGCAGTTTAAAGTTCAACCTAACTTTTTTCTTTATTTCATTTCTTCAGAAGGCACCACATTTGTACTCTGGATTGTCTTTCCCTTCAAGGCTTCACTTCTGGTTTTTGTTGTCTGTCATCTTTCCTTTACCAGGTCTTCAACTGACTTTTCAGCTGCAGAGACACGCTGTAAACAGGTTTGTTCTTCCTACTCATCCTCATTAACTTAGATTTTTCCACATTTAGCACTAGCTGCCATTCAGCGCACCAACCAGACATTTTGTCTAAGTCATCTTGTATCATCCCATAGGCACTCAACTTCAACATCTTACTGTACACCACAGCATCATCAGCAAACAATTGCTACTTACTCAATGTTTCAAGCTACAAATAGTTAAAGTTTTTGAACATGCACTAATGACCTCCAACTTCAACAGCAACAGAGAAGTTTGTGAACAAATGGGCGGAGTGGTCATAGGAGCCGCACTGCCCCCTGGGATCACAGCATTGTACACTCTGAGGATGTGGCCATTCAAACCACTCAAAAAGACATGAGCACTTCTTCCAATATATTGACAATACTTTCATGGTGTGGGAGCAATGTAGGCAGCACTAGACAAGTTTCTTGACCACCTTAACAACATCCATCAAAACACTGCATTTACTATGGAAATAGAGGAGAACGTTTGTATTTCTTTCTTGGACATGATAAAAAAGAAGAAACCATACAGTATGTAGGAAGAAAACCTACATAGATGTGTACCTCCAGGCAATGAGCTGCCATTGTTCATTGTAATGGCAGACAGTGCTAACCACACTGGTATATACTGCACTTGAAGGAAATGTTCTGGAAAAATGGGTACACTGAAGAACAGATTAGTAGGTCATTCAAGAAGAGGAAAGATGCAGCAAACCGAAGAGGGAAGGAAGAAGATCAGAGACTTATTTTCCTTCTTCATTTGGGATCAGTCTCAGCCAAAATTTTGAGGCTGCTCGAAAAAATACAACATGAGAACTGTTTTTTTACTACCACATAAAATGAAAGAGTATCTTGGCTCTGTGAAAGACGCTTTCCGGACATGTCTGGGTTGTACAGCATCTCTTGTAATGTGGTCACTAGTTCACTGGACAAATGCGTTGCTGCATCTCAGTGAGGAGCATGTCAGTGCTGTATGACTCGGTCACACACGCAAATAGTGACAGCAGAGCATAGCATGAAGACTTTCAGAACACCAAGGTACTGTGACGAACAACCAGCTATTGAGACAGCATTATCAAGGACTCAATAGAATAAGGATAAATGAAAATGTGGTCATCAGGGACAAAGGATATGTACTCAGCTTGGCATGGAATCTCACACTAATGGCAATATGAGCAGAGCCTGCCCTGCTCTGTTCTGCATACAAGACGCACCGGTCGTCCCCACTTCCGCCACCATTGCAGCCTCATCTCCCTACCCACATGCTGTCCTCACAGAACCCTGCTGCCCACAGCCAGCTCAGCGAGCTGGATGGAGCACACTATTTCAACAACTACAGTATATCAATACTTCTTCAGAAGGTGATGAGTGTGACAGTCTTTGAAACATCACAGTCATTAAACACTACCAACTAGCTGAAAATCTGAGAACTTTTCATCATCTGCCTTTGTGGTTTCCAGCTCCATTGCAAGGAAAGTAACATTCCAGGTCCTGAATGTCAAAGTACTTTGTTATTGTCTTCAAGTAGTCAGTCATATTATGTAGTTCATAAGTTGCGAATGTTGATCAAACCTATTAGTTTTTCATTTGTGATTTCTTGACTGACAATTTCTGTCAGAAAACTCATATTGTGGCTCCAAGACTCAAATTTAGGCAATGTGGAATTATCAGTATATGACACGGACCACAGATTTGCGTGGCCTCTCATCAGTGCTAAGGCATTTTGATCATGAGACCTAACTTAGCGATATTCTTAAAATTGCTCAGGCATTTGAAATAGCATTCTCAGTGCAACAACCATTGGGTGATGAGTTAGTAGGAGCACAAATGGCCATAAGTCAGTGTTGTAACTGGTATGCATCTGATGACATTTCAAGTAATCATCTTCTGTCTCACTACCACTTGACAGTACAGCAAATATGAGCAACATCAGCAGTTAGGAAACAGTGCCCCATCATTGGTAGATGCTCATAAAAGTGAGTTTAGAGGTGACATTGATCTTATCCAGCAGATAGAAGCCACTCCTCCACGTCATTGCTGTCAATCAAACCCGGTAGCTTAAAGCCCCACAAAGCATGACTGAATTACCTTTGCAGGCATGCTGGGCAAAATTGCTTGTAGCATGATGTAATACATTGTTCATGCCATAAAAAGGGCATGTCTTATGGCTCAGCCATGTTCTAGGGCTCATATCAGCATTAACACATCAGTATCCATGTTGATCAAATGCCAGCCCTGTTGACTTTAGTCATCAGCAACATCAAGATGGAGCTTCAGGTTGATATTCACTCTGCCACATCTCTAATCATGTTGTAAATTTGTAATCACATAGGTTCATTGCGCAAGCCAGAGCAGCAACCCATGAAAATGTGCTCAAAGGCTGTCTTTCATTACTAGCTAAACATAAAAATGTAGTTCGACATCTAACATTTATGTTAGTTATTAAGTTGGTGTATGAGTTTGTAGGATTTTTGTTTTGCTTGTTGGTATTCTGGTTCTTAAGGGTTTATTTATCAATTGTCATTTTTCATTTGTAGTCCACTGTTTTTATTTAACATACTGCCATTTTGTCATTTAGAGATAGTGAGTGGAGCTGTGGATGGTAGAAAATGGAGCGTTAAGTGAAGAAATTGGAACATTTTTGACATAGTCTTCTGTTTGAGTTCAATAGAGGGATGAAATCAGCAGAGGCAGCCAGAAACATTTGTGTCATGTACGATGATAATGCCATTGAATAGAGCACACAAGAAAAAGGTTTTCTTATTTTAAGGAGGATCGTTTTGACGTTAGTGACTCTCCACTTTGAGGAAGACCTTCAGGGTGTAACGAAGATGAAAACAATCCATGTCAGTGTACTTGAGAACTGGCAAATGTGATGAACTGCGATCATTTTACCATCATGCTACATGTGCATGCAGTGGGTAAGGTTCCAAAATGGGTTGTATAGGTACCGCTTGCTCTAAACCAAAATCACAGAAATCAGTGGTTGGCTGTATATGCATCTCTGCTTGCTCATCATCAGTTGGCTCATAAACAACACCGACAATTCCTACCCTGTCAATAAACACAACACATACAAAGCCAAAAACAACAGCACAACAAAACACCACACAAACATGCACATACAGTGACAGAATGCAACACAAATAATACATGAAAACCAGGAAGAAGATTGAAGATGATACAAAGATTTGCATGCATGCTTGAAAGATAATGTTGTGCATGTGGTGGAACAGCATCAACATGGTGTGCTACAAATTACCTCACTGAGGTGTGACTGTGACATCTATTGTCAACAACTGAGATGTCTTGCAGATGCATTCCAGGAACAGTGATGAGAATGACTGTCTGAAGTGATGCTACTCCACAATAATACTTGTCCACATTCTGCTAGACACATAAAAAACACTAATGTATGAGTTGGGTTGGACAGTCATTCCACTTGCACCTTATTCACCTGATCTTGTGCCCTCAGTTTGCACCTTCTCCACTCTCTATTGAATAATCGTCAAGTAACTTCCTTTCCAAATGAAAATGCACTCCGAACATGGCTTGATATGTTCTTCACCTCAAAATCATGTGATTCCTACAATTGTAGCATCGAGAAATTACCACGGTGTTGGCAGTCCATTGTAAATAGTGAAGGAGAATATATTATTGATGACTAAAGTCTCTATTATGTGTGTCTGTTGTGTTTATTAAACTTGGAAATATGCTATGAAATTTTGCACCAACCTGGTACTGCCCCATTGACCATTGACTGCCAATGTATTTGGACTGGATACATTTTCGTTATTCAGTTTTCATATAGCCAATCTGGTCAATCTAATGTCAACCAGCATGCCATTCATAGACTAAGGGAAGTTGTATGAGGAATTTGGAGAAGTTTTTGTTCCCTCACTCAGTTGTGCCAGTGATGTTGTAGTGCACTTATCCTTTAAGAAATGGGCACAGCTTCATTTTTGTCATGTCCACCTGATACCATTCATAATGTGTAACAATGAAAACAATCAATTATTGATTAAATTATTTAATTGAGTAGATAAAAAATTTACTCAACAAGCAGTGGCAGAACACACACATTAAAGACTGTTGTGATTGGCAAGCTTGCAGAGCCAGTGGCTCCTTCTTCAGGCAGATGGGTTGAAGCGGATGAAATAAGGGTGAAGGAAAAGGACTGGAGAGATCTAGGAAAAGGAGTAGATTTTGGGAAAGTCACCCAGAACCGTGGGTCAGGGGTGACTTACTGTAAGTAACCTACAGGCGAGCTTGTTGACTTGACACTTCACCTTCCTGCCTTTATGAATCTTAATGAGTTTTTAATGGTTAAAATTAACTATTACACCAAGTTTATGCTGAAGGAGCCCAAATAACATACATATTACACCAGCTGTGGAAAATGGGTTAATCTTGTACATTCAGAAACGTGACAGAAACCACTTCTTCAGTTAAAAAAGTGCCTGAAATCTGCTCCTTGTCTGGCTACTTTTATGCTAGGCAAATGCCCCATTCCTGTGATGGACACATCACTGTATGGGATAGGCACAGTACTGTCACATAAAAACTCTGGCACCACAGAACCATCACTTGCTTTCACTTCCAAAATGCTGTCAGCAGCAAAGTTAAATTATTCACAAGTGGAAAAAGAAGCCCTGGCAGTAATCTAAGGTGTCAAAGAATTTTGTGTTTTTGTGTGTGGTGATACTACACGTGATTGCTGACCATAAGCTACTAATGTCGTTGTTTAATACATGATCAAGACTGCTGGAAAAAATGGCATGGCGGCTGCAGCAATGGGCATTGTTTTTGATGGTCATCGTAGGACCATTGTACAGCAGGCATATGCCAAAATTCTGTCTTGCCTCCCTAACGACCCGCATAAGGACTGTGATTTATAGGAAGCCACGTGCTTCGCATCAACCACAATATTCAATGGAAACTGCAGTCATTCCATGTTACTGCCCACAACGTACAGTAGGTTGTAGCTCAGAATCTGCTGCTTACTAGATTTGTTTGTCATATTACCAAGAGGCACTTACTCAAGGAAACACTTCCAGGTTTCAAGATGTATTTTTTACTCTGATCTCACCTCAGTGGTTTGGATGCTGTCTTGCTGCTGGTTACCAACATGTCATAATCCTAGATACTTACTCGCACTTTGTTCTGGCCCTGGATCATCCAGATGCTCCATTTGTCAAATGAAGGTAATGACCTGAAGTAATGTTTAGCAGCCGAAAAAAGACACTAAAATAGAGCATATGGACTGCAGTGTATGCAAAATCAATTGGTTCTGCCCCAGAATATTTGTTCATTGATCAAGCCTGAACACCCTTGAGATTAAGTGCACATAGACTTCGCTGGAATGTTCAAGGGTGCCATGTGGCTTTTAGATGTGGTCACAATCTCAGATTTCCCATATATTGGCTAGTTGCAGTTTACCAACCATATTTGCCATAGAGGATGCACTACTGACCCCTGTATGAGATAGTGATGCACAGTTACCCTCATCTGCCTCCAGAATTAATGCAAAAGGAACAGAGTCATGTACCTGACAACTGGCCCCTTTTATCCAGTATCAAACTCAGAGGTGAAGTGGTTAGTCAGGACATTCAAGTCACAGAAAGAAAATTAATGACACTGAAGGATGCATTGACAAGTTTCCTGGCTGCAAATATATTCAAGTTAGTCAGTAGTAGTGTAGGGGTTACCCACTGCTGGGCTGGAAACTCCTACTGTTTCATCAGGATGCAGACCAAGGACATGTGTGACATTGTTACATGCAATAAAATATTATTCAACATTGTTCCATTTATTACTCAAAATACAAGTCATTGCTATGTCTTCTATGATAACTGGTGTCTATAAAATTCAGAGAGGAATCCGCTGAATCCAGCAGCATCACAGCTACCGAATATGCTGCATCACTCAAAAGTGAAAGCTGATGATACCCAGGTGTAGCGGTTTGCTGCCTGATGGCAAGATAAGCATGCCCCATTGACAGCCCTGCTTGGAGAAGGCACTGGCTGTGATGTGTGTGTTTGATACACATGCTGTTTTGGGGAGCATTTAATCCCCCCCCCCCCCCCCCCCCCAGATCACTGTCCATTGTTGTTCCATCAGGTGGACCATGATGCTGGATGCAGTGATGTTATACTGAGTGCTGAACCTTCCCCACTAGTACAGTAGGCCATCAGACTAGTGTGACACTGGAGTTTTAGATCAGCTTCTGCCCTGGATTGGAGTCCTGCTGGTAGACTTGTAGACTGCCCATCTGTGCTGGCTGTTGAACTGGATGCTCGACTTCATTATTCATGGCTATGGATTGCTGATCTTCTCATGAGACAGCTGGGGTAATACCATCATTAGAACATTCTCACACACAAGATGTTATCATATCATAACCAAAGGATCAAGTGTGAACAACATGAACACCATCAATCTTACTGGCTGAGTGCTCTAAGCTAGTAGGCGTGGAAAATTTATGTCGTCAGGGAGAGGCTCCAGTCTCCGATATCATCTGTAATGATTGAATCAGTTGTGCTCGTCTTGAGTTGTGGTCTTCAGTTATGCTACATTTCCTTAACGAATTCGTTACAATGTCTTTACTGCTTAGTCAAACTCCTGCTACATGGTCTTGTGTCATACATAGTGTTACAAGAGGAACAAAGGCAATTTGGGCTGTGCTCTTCTAATCTCTTTCTGCTGAGCCCACTCGCAGTCTCACACAAGAGTTTTGAGGCTGCTGTCTTCGTGAATGAGTAATGTTTTTGGTGTTGAATGTTTATGCTTCCCAGCTGGTGGCTGTTGATACTTCCATGTGATTGAGTAACCCCAGCTGCTCGAACTTAGAGAGTTTTACTCTCCCCAGAAAGCATCAATGTGTCTACTACAGTACAACACATGTGATGGAAGACATGTAGCACAAACCAACAGAACATTTGACTCCCAGTACTAATAATGTATCAGAGAATGGAAATATGGGACATGACTCTCAAATTCTGCTTAACATTTAAGAGAAAATAATCACAAATCTGCTACAAGAGAGAAAATGAAAATAGTTAAAATGAATATTGAAAGACACCACCTAACCTTACAAGAATATTATCACAAAGAAAGAAAAGCTGAAAAGAAATTAGTACTAAATGCCCAAGTGAATATGAGTACTGTAATGACCCAGTGTTAACGCAAAGTGATCATATAATAGACAAAAGTCCCAGTTAGACGATCACAAATTCCCTTTCTTTCCTAGGTGTGTAAAATTACAGAAATGAATGACACTCCTGACACAAAAACGACAGTTACAGTACTATATTTCAAAAATAGTGACCAAAAGGAAAACTACAAACTTTGAACCAGTTTGCCACATGAGAGAGCTTATAAGTAATGAATTAGATACTGCTCTGTAAGTACCTTTCCATTTTATTATAAAAAGTTCAGTGAACCCTTTTAAATTTATAACCTGCATGTGCAAACAATAATCTGTATGTGAAAATGAAAAAAAAAAAAAAAAAAATCATGTAATTTTTCAGGACGCCACTGAAGATGCCTTGTAAACAAGGTGAAATGTGTCTATGTGCACAAGTTAAATGCAAAAAAAAAAACCCTTCATGTGCAGCATGCAAAAGACATTTCTCTTTCAATCTACTGCATTTTAATCATACGTCTGTCATTTATTCTTCCACTGTTAACTTTAATCAGATCTATGATGGTGTTCTGTAGCTGAGTGATTCTCCTTACTTGTGGGATTATGAAGGAGGAGATGCATTTCCATTTACTTGTATATATTGTGAATTGTGACACTGGAACTGGTTGCCAACTATAATAAAATATATTAGGGTGAAACAGTTTTAAAACTCATTTTGTGACCAGTATGCATCACTTGAAAATCTGCTGCCAGGCATTAGTCCTCAGTATATTCTTTCAGTTTGATGAGCTATGAGACTTCAAGATTCATGAAAACCAGATGCAACAAAACAGGTAAGCCAGATGTCACAATTGGCATTTCCACCATATGTGGAGCCACTAAAAACAAAGATCAGAAAAATGTTGAAGAAACGTGATATAAAAACAATCATTCAACTACAGCAGGACACCTATGGTATAGTTGTCACAGCCAGGTACCCAGTGTGATTGTGCACACCTGCCATTTACAGCTTTTAGTTTGAGTGCAGGCTACAGTGTATAGGCTAGTCATACATTTGCATTTTGCAGTGCTGCTTGGAGCATATGAGATATGCTGATCTCAGGTGGAAAGACAAATTGGTGGTGGCAAAGTTTGGGCTATGTCTGACTTTGAATGGACCTGAGTGCTGTACAGGGTCAGAGGAATTTGGTCTGCATAATGAAGGCATCAAAGTTATAACCAACTAAAGTCTCATACACAAATATTGTGACTGTCAGATAAGCTCTACAAGGGACCTGTTACTAGCCCAGTATGTTGCAAGCACTCCCCACTGAGATATTTCCACATGGCATTTGAGGTGGAGCACAGTAGATCATGCCAGTTCTCAACTGTGTTCTCTCCCTCCACCCACCTCATGGAACTCAGAGGGGACAAATCAGCTTGCAGCTCTGCTTATACAGAATGTTTCTGTGACAGTGTGCAAAAATTTAACAGGACAGGCTTCACTGAACAGTTTGAGGTAGGGAGCCGGGGGTCGGAGAAGCAATCTTAAGGAGATAATAGAAATAAAATCATATTACTGAGTACTTCCTTATTTACATTAGTTACAGTTAACTGCAAATACCATCACTGACACAGTGAATATACCCCTTGTACTGTATCTTACAGAATGTGCTGAAACTGATGGTCATCGACCTCAATGCTAGGATGACAATGGTGAACAAGTTTCTGATGCCCTCTGACCAATATTACTGGTGTGTTTTGAATCACATCACAGGCAGCTACAATTCTGGCAACTAATTCCGTCTCTGTATCCACTGGGGTCTCAAACACAAGTGACTTTAGATATCGCCATAGGATATAATCTAAGGGATTCAGGTTAGGTGTCCTCACAGGCCATGGAACGGGACCTCCCCTCAAATCCAGAAACCAGGAAATATGGCACTGACATGGTTGCATATATCCACACTGATATGAGGTGGTGCACTGTCATGTTGTATCCCCAACCTCTTATGAACAGCCAAAGATATGTTCTCCAACAACTCAGGTAAAACTCTTTCCACGAACCACAAGTACAGGTGACCATTCAGACAGCCAGGTAGAAGATATGAAGGCTACCTCCTTGTTTCCTTGCAGGAAATAAAGAATTTACATATAAATAAACAGCAAAGTATGTGTAAACTTGCACACATGTTAGTTGTAAATAAGCTGGAAAACAGTAATTCTAGACAAAGTGGTAGACAAGTTTACTTCCATATTTCCTTAAGCTGGCTTCTCTGACTCCAGGTTCCTTACCCTAGGTTCCCTACCTCAAATTGTTCAGTGGAGCAGTCTCTGTGTCTTCTTACATTTTAGTATGCTCTTACCAAAACACCCTGCATAAAAATAATCAAAATGACATTTTGCCAGAAAATAATGCTCAATGAAACCTCATGCAATTGTGATTGATTCATCCTACTGAAAATCTTGACACTTAATGTAGTTTGATTCATAAGGAAGCACAATGTGATCATTTCATGGGCCATGATCCACTTGTTGCCCTATACTTTGCATTAATTTAGCATTATATTCACAATAGTTTCGAAAGTTTGACTAAAGTCAGCAAATGGTCTAAGCATCTCTATTGTGTGACCTTATTAATGCACAAGGTATGAGAAGCAAGAGACAACAAATGGCTAATCTCCTACAATATTTGAGAAAAGTGTTTGAAATTATAGCTTTGTTACACTTCAAATAATTCAGATTTACATGATTGTAATCAGAAAATTTTGAGGATATTTTAATTAATTTCTGAAGCAATACATTTAAAAAAGAAAAAAAAACAGAATAAATGTTTGTGAAGAAGATATCAGAAATGCAGAGAAAATTAAAGGAAAGAGTAACTTGGAAGGAAATATAATTTTTCCTACAGTGAATAGAGGTAGGAGCTACTTAGGGGCTGAGAAATTTTGTAACCTGTGATGGAATCTGACAAGGATACAGTACTTTTATCATTCACTAAATGGTGTAATATTGAATGGAAGTCAGTGTTTATTGAACAAGTTACAGATAAGGAGAAATTTAAATGGATTAATGAAGCAGTTGTCAGGAAGATATATATGGCGGAAGTTATGACAACTAATGAGTAAGATGAAGTTAATTATGCTAAAGAGACATTATTATTGTTGGAGAACCTTTCAATGTGATGTTCAGGATGGGAGAATTTACAAATTAACACTGAAACTGTTCAAGTGACTGACCACAAAAATGTCACAAAAATTATTAAAAGTTGATGCATCACCTCATGTTGGGAGTGTTTAGTTGGTTAAGGAGGTTTACTTAACTGAAGTATTGTAATAATGTCATTGCTACAGATTTATAAGAACCAGTACTTTCAATATCATATGATTTGATTGTAATAGCAGATTGACAATATTATACTCTTACATACACATTATGATTGTCCCTTTTATGGTGTTACAGCTTCAAAAATCCATCCACACAATTCATAGTGGAACATATATTGGATATGTACTACAGTAACTAAAGGTGATAATCTTTCATGATGAGGATTTGAAAGTATTTAGAATAAATTTTAGTCAATAAACACAATATGTGATGAATAAAAAAGTGAGAAAATTACAATGATTAATTGAGAAAAAAATGTTTTTACATTAACTGAAAAGAACAGGAATATAAATAGTGATGAATGACACAATCACAAGTTTGACAAGAGTGATGGAGTATCTGTCACTTCAGAAAAATCAGATGGTAGAAAAAGTAGATAATATTTTTTTAGATGTGAGTTATGTGGTTAATTAATTTTCATGCAAGTGAACATATACACTCCTGGAAATGGAAAAAAGAACACATTGACACCGGTGTGTCAGACCCACCATACTTGCTCCGGACACTGCGAGAAGGCTGTACAAGCAATGATCACACGCACGGCACAGCGGACACACCAGGAACCGCGGTGTTGGCCGTCGAATGGCGCTAGCTGCGCAGCATTTGTGCACCGCCGCCGTCAGTGTCAGCCACTTTGCCGTGGCATACGGAGCTCCATCGCAGTCTTTAACACTGGTGGCATGCCGCGACAGCGTGGACGTGAACCGTATGTGCAGTTGACGGACTTTGAGCGAGGGCGTATAGTGGGCATGCGGGAGGCCGGGTGGACGTACCGCCGAATTGCTCAACACGTGGGGCGTGAGGTCTCCACAGTACATCGATGTTGTCGCCAGTGTTCGGCGGAAGGTGCACGTGCCCATCGACCTGGGACCGGACTGCAGCGACGCACGGATGCACGCCAAGACCGTAGGATATTACACAGTGCCGTAGGGGACCACACCGCCACTTCCCAGCAAATTAGGGACACTGTTGCTCCTGGGGTATCGGCGAGGACCATTCGCAACCGTCTCCATGAAGCTGGGCTACGGTCCCGCACACCGTTAGGCCGTCTTCCGCTCATGCCCCAACATCGTGCAGCCCGCCTCCAGTGGTGTCGCGACAGGCGTGAATGGAGGGATGAATGGAGACGTGTCGTCTTCAGCGATGAGAGTCGCTTCTGCCTTGGTGCCAATGATGGTCGTATGCGTGTTTGGCGCCGTGCAGGTGAGCGCCACAATCAGGACTGCATACGACCGAGGCACACAGGGCCCACACCCGGCATCATGGTGTGGGGAGCGATCTCCTACACTGGCCGTACACCACTGGTGATCGTCGAGGGGACACTGAATAGTGCACGGTACATCCAAACCGTCATCGAACCCATCGTTCTACCATTCCTAGACCGGCAAGGGAACTTGCTGTTCCAACAGGACAATGCACGTCCGCATGTATCCCGTGCCACCCAACGTGCTTTAGAAGGTGTAAGTCAACTACCCTGGCCAGCAAGATCTCCGGATCTGTCCCCCATTGAGCATGTTTGGGACTGGATGAAGCGTCATCTCACGCAGTCTGCACGTCCAGCACGAACGCTGGTCCAACTGAGGCGCCAGGTGGAAATGGCATGGCAAGCCGTTCCACAGGACTACATCCAGCATCTCTACGATCGTCTCCATGGGAGAATAGCAGCCTGCATTGCTATGAAAGGTGGATATACACTGGACTAGTGCCGACATTGTGCATGCTCTGTTGCCTGTGTCTATGTGCCTGTGGTTCTGTCAATGTGATCATGTGATGTATCTGACCCCAGGAATGTGTCAATAAAGTTTCCCCTTCCTGGGACAATGAATTCACGGTGTTCTTATTTCAATTTCCAGGAGTGTATATGTCACTGACACTGGTACTACCATGTTCCTGAAGTCTTGATATTATTATTCTTTGGGTTTATTTCCCAGACTCAGATAATTTTACTTGCAGTTATAATAGGATTATGTAGTCAAATAAATTTCTTGTATTTAAATTTCTTTATGATAACTTGTTTTTAGAGTAGAGGTATCAGTAGGTTGGCCAAGAGTTTTCATACAGATTGAAACATATACTTCCACTATAAGCTTGCTGTGTCTAATGTTAGTAAAATGAATTTTTTGTCTTTTATTATATACAGATGCCTGTTAAACAGTGGAAAGTCCAGGTTGAAATATCAACTACTATGGGAAGGGTAGATTGCTGGTCATTGTAAAGATGACACTTTGAGGTGTAGAAAGATACAACAAAAAGGCTATTACACACTAAGCTTTTGGCCAACGGTTTCTTCAAAAAAAAAAATGAAAACACACATACATTGCCACAAGGATGCACACCTCAAGCAATTGTGACCGTTAACTCTGGCAGATTTTCTTGAAGTAGTAGCCATTGCCTTTAGTTTGGCATTTGGTTAATATCATTTTTTGTAAGGTCTCTGTTGAGAAGTATTCCAGTTTGATCTTGTTGAATTATCTAACAGATGCAAATCTAATGCCCTGTCCAAATTTTATTGTAACCTCAGAAAGCATTATTTCTTTGAGGTTATTGTTTGTATAATTTTTCTCAGCTTGCTTTGTGCAATATGCAAGGCCACTTAAAATGTTCACATGTTTTTCATTCTTTTGTAAACATGAAGTTTAAAACAGATCACAGAAGTATCTAATATCCATGCCTGTGTGCTCGTATTCTCCTGTAACACATAGTTTTCCAATTGAAGAAACAGATATATAGACCTATTCATGTGCTTCATGGTAGATGGTATGATGAGAGTAATTAAATAGTGTAATAGCAAACTAATATAAATAGCTTTCAGTTTTGTTTTTCATTTTAAAATATATTCATTATTAACTATTTCTGTTTATGCATTTATTCTGTCTAAAACATCGAACTGGCTGGTTTTTAACAATAGCGTCTGCTGAAATGGAGATGACCTTTTATATCAGAATGGAATGGAAGCTTTCAACACGAACTTCAACAGTTACAATAGCAAGCCACTGAAACATATGACTGGTTCTAGATAAGAGTAGTTGAGTGTGTTTGCACAATGATAAATAATGTGTAATGTCTTATCTAAAATTTTTTGAAAACATCAATCAATTCATAATTGAGAAAATTTAAGTATCAGAAGATTTCATTGGGAAGAAAAAGAAAAATGGATCTAATCTAAAGGCAATAAAAATTATTGAGAAATGAACCAGTAGACTGAAAATTCATTTGCTAATGATTCTGATTTTCTACTACCCATAATTGATTAGCAGAAAAATGCTATATTCTACAGTGAAATGTCCAGAACCTTTCAATATCATTTTCAGTTGTTTCCATGTAGAACTGTCTCAACTATGTGACTGTCTCAAAGTTTCTGTTAATTTACAAGGAGACAAGATAGAAGGTCAGTACTTAACCTTTGTCACCTTTCTCCTCATAATGGATCAGTGCCCTTCAGTCCATAGTCTGAATGACCTGCTCCTCATTCCCCACCCTCACAAACCTATTCTTTGTTTCTTTCTGGGGCAGGAACTGGAATTTACCCTTCTGAACATCAGTATTATCTAGACATTTTTAAAAAAATTCTACAGTTCTCTCATGTGACTTTTTCTTTTTTTTCACAAATATTTCTGAATCATTGTATTACATCTACTTTATCTAGCTGTTAAAAAGTATTTCTTTTCCAGCGCATTTATCGAGGACATGCTGCAAGGAAGTATGTGAAACAACTGAAAACAGGTAACAAAGTCATTCTTGTCTTATATTCCCTCAGGTCTTAAAATATACAAATATTTCTGGTTCCAGTAAGTACAATATAACAGATAACATATTTCATTTTCAGATGTTGCCACAGATAATATTTTAAACAAACACAATATAACAAGGGAGCAAGCCAATGTAGCTTGTGTATTAATACAGGTTGGTCAAACAGTTTCACTGCCAAAAGCTACTTCAAGAGCTGAGTAAAATTTTTTTGTCACTCAACATTTCCTTTGTATTTATTCATTTGATTTTCTTGCAGAAAATATTCCGTGGTTATTCTGCCCGAAAAGCATACAAGGAGATGCTTCAAGGTATAGTTTGAGCAACATATATGGATTTTGTTTTACATTTATGGTGATTAAGAAGAGAAGTTAATCTTTAATGATGAGTTAGTGGTACCACATGCTGAGTTTAAAATATGGGAGGGTATGTGCAGAGCTGCTTTATGCATTTCTGTTGGGCCATGATTTACCATAAGATTATTGGGGCCATGTTGTTTTCTGTATAGGAAACACAGGCAAAGAAATTGCTGGAATGCTTGAATTTGCTGATTCCGTGGGGATAACTATGAGTAATTTTTACTTTACTTTTTTATCTATTGCTCCTGTTTATAGTGACATATGATCATAGAATATAAAAACATAAGATCATAGAATACAATATTACTTCTCCAGAACATTATTTAATGGTAAAATCTATTGTATCCAAACACATAACAATAGAGTAACAAACTGAAAATATGACAATAATAATAATAAAAATGATAAATATTTATCATACAAGTTTATCCTACACTACACATCTTGATAATGGGCTAGAAATAGGGAAAATGACTGTTATAGCATATCAGTAGGAACCATTCTGGTGTTCATCCAGATTGGTTTGGGAAAACACAAGGAAATGTAGGGTTTAAAATCTCATTGACTGTTACATCAGGTTAACAATTTTAAATACTTTCTTGATTCTTAATATAATTGAATTGTGGTTATAATATTCTCAAGTAATAATTTATATTAATCCATGAAAAGAGTTTTCCTCATTTTCCAATCATTTCACTGATCTGCAAATGCCACAAAAGAATTAAGTGGACTTGAAGTTTCCTATAGGGAGTAGAATGAATTTACTTTGTCTTCTGTTATGTAGGGTTGAAAATATTTGATTTATCAATATTAGTCTTCAACTCTTATGTATACTTATTGAAAATATATGTTGCACTGCTGCACACTTTGTTGAATTGTACATAAGGGATGATTTGCCTTTTAAATTTGGTTTATTTTTTAATTTCTTGTTATATGATCACCCCTAATGTTTTTGATTTCAGACTTCTATCACAATGGTATACATGTAATTCTCATCACCTCTTAGTGACATATCCCCACTTAAGACTAAATCAACAATTTAGTGTGCAAAAAAACTCTCAAATATCAGAATTACTCATTTGCATCTTTTACACACACCCTCATTTCCACACTGAGCAAACCACTGTACACATATATTAATTTCATGTAAATGTGCATATACTTGAGTTTATGAGTCGAACAAATATTGCTTTCATACAACACCCTAGCAAAATATTAACAAATTCTGACTCACACTAAAAAATTCTAACATTAACTCCCATGTTAAATCAACTTCTATCCTCACTCTTACTAAAAACTCCAAAAAATATTACAATGGTTTTCTGCGCACTCAGGTATTCCATGGAAGTTACAGTATGGTGGCATACATTTACCTCTGATATTCCTTTGAGAGGATCATCTTATATGATACAATTTAGAAATTTCAATATATGTTGATTAAATAAACTGAACTTGGAACATTACTCCCTAACAAACCAACATCCCTTGTCTTGCATGACATAAATGGATGCTGTTGTTCCTTTTAAATGGGTTCATGTTGTCAACAGCAAGCCTCACAATTGAGTAGAGGTACTGCATTTCTAGATAAGAGTCTCCGCCTTGTTAAATACATGCGTCCATTTTATTTGGAAATTAACAACTAGGGTGGCACTAATAACTTAATTTTCATCTAAATATACTCTTTGCACTAGAAATAACTAGACTCAAAGTTTTACAATCCATGTAATCTAAAACAGAAGTGTGCAAAGCAAACAAACTTTATCAGAAGTGCTGACTGTGAGTAATATTCTAATGAAACCCACATCGATTTTTTGAAATTATATTAAATTTTTGTATGAAAATTCAAATTTTTGTTGCAACAGCCTTTTTAAATATTTCTGATAGTGATAGAAGAAGATAGGTTGGATGTTAGTTTCCCACACATTCTTTTGTGCCTTTTTTGAATATTGGTTTAGCTAGTACATACTGCACGGTACCGGGAAAACATCCTTCTGCAAAGGATTGATTAACTATTGTGGGCAGTGGCTGCACAATTATTTTATATACTGCTTTTAACACTTTTGTTGGTATTCATCCCACATGCTCTTGTTTTACTTTTTAGTGGTAGTATTGCATTTTTCCACATCTTTTGCAGTACTTTTGCTGAATGTACTGAAAATTTTGCCTTCAAATTCCTAAATGTCAAAGAAATTTACCTTAGCTATGTATTTTTCCACATTAATGTCTTTTTTTTTTTAGATTTAAAAAAAATTAATAGTTATGAAATTTGAGCAAGATTTACAACACATTTGCCCTCTATCAAGATAAATTTTGGAAATATCATGGCCCTTAGGAGTAGTGCCTCTTTAAGCTTTGATCACTGGCTATAATGCCTTTAACTTGTATTTACTACCCAAAATTAAGCTATTATTTGGCTCTTGAAATTTTCATGCTGTAAAGAGTATTCTATGAAGTTTCAGGTTTTCAGCCAGATAATGTCAACTTCCTGCCATGATATTTCAGCTAACAACCATTCAACCTACAGGTGAGTGTTTTGCAGTGGAGGTTGCTAGTTCATGTTGCTACCTTTATACCAAAAACAGGTGTGAAGACACAAGTGCAAAGACAGCCACTACATGAGCAACCTCTGTCAAGTTATGCGCACTCTTTGAATAGAGCACGAGCATCCATCTATGGCACCTGCATAATGTGATAATACATGCACACTCTCTGTTGGAATGCACACTTCTGAGTTAAAATTCAGGTGTAAAAATTAATAATATTAAATGTCACTAGACTGGTCATAGGTCATAAAATTTTTCTTTCAGAAGAAATTAAAGATATCGCTGGTTCCCACAACTTATCCAGTTGAAAGCTGCCATCATGATTAATAACATCTTGTGCTAAACACATTTCCACCAATGCCTTAATAACTGAATCCCAGAAGGATCTTGGCGAGACCAAGATCTGTGTGGCAGAGTAATCTATGAAGTGTCCTGTGGAGATACACTGCTTGGCTGTGGGTGAGTTACTGGGCTGCTAAAGGCGAGTGTGGTGATCATATTCAATGTATCTTTCACACACGGTGCACATCACCTGACCAATGTAGGCTTTGCCACACTGACATGGTTTTCTGTAGATTCCAGCCTTCTACAATCCCAGATGCCCTTTGCTGAACTGAGAAGAGCACAGGTCTTTGTAGGTGGAAGAAAGATTACTGTGATGTGATATTTTCTTAAGATTCTCCCTAATTGTGATAAAATTTTGCCTACGTATTGGAGGAATCCCTGGGCTTAAAGTGCCCTTCTCCTTTTGCTCTTATGGGTCGTCACTTTCTCCTTCCTTAAATCTGTGCGGATCTGATGTGGAGAATATCCATTACCTTTTAACGTTGATTGGAGGTGTTCCAGCTCCTTTGCAAGGCTGTCTCCATCAGACACACTATGTGCCTGGGCACCAACATTTGCAGGATGCCCATAGTTTGTGACAGATGTTGAGAGCTAGAGACCTGCAAATACAGGTATGTGGGCTTACGGTTAATGGTATGTCCCAACGATCCATCCACTTTCTGTCTGACCGAGACGTCCAGAAATGGCAGACAGCCGCCCGTCTCTGCTTCCATCATAAATTTGATATTCTTGTGGATAGGATTCAGATGCTGCAAAAAGTGTGGCAATTAAGATTTTAAGAAGTTGCAAATTGTTTAAGATCCCACACCTTTGTTCCACGACGGTTATATGGTCTTCCAAAAATACATAAATGGGATCTTCCATTACATCCTGTTGGGAGCAGTATCGAAACTCCAACGTGTGACTTAGGTAGACATCTTGGGTCTTTACTGAGACATTCTATTATGGTGGTGGTAAGTTCCTATGGGACCAAACTGCTGAGGTCATTGGTCTCTAGGCTTACACACTACTTCATCTAACTTAAAGTAACTTATGCTAAGGACAACACACACACACATGGCCGAGGGAGGACTCGAACCTCCAATGGGGGGCACTGCATGAACCGTGGCAAGGCGCCTCAGACCGCACGGCTATCCCAAGCGGCTGATACATTCTGTAGTGAAATGTTCACATCATATTCACATCTCTGGTGGCTTTATTAGAAGACTGAAGGCACTTCAATTCAATGAGTTGGACTTATTAGTAAGCTTCAATGTTGTCTCACTCTTCACTAGGGTACCTCTCAAGGATTCTTTGTCACTTATCAGCAGTAAGTTCAAAGCTGATATAACAGTGCTATTTCATTATGCCCTTTCCTCACCCTACTTTTTATGCAACAGTGAATATTTTGAGAAAATTGATGGTGTTTCCATGGATAGACCCCTCTCCCCTCTGGTAGCAAACTTTTTTTATGGAAGACTTTGAGGCGAGGGCATTGGTTCAGCAGAACTTTTAGCTTTCTGTTGATCTGTGGAATTATACTTTTGTAGAGTGGTTCTGTGGTGAAGAAGAACTGTTAAGTTTTTCTTTCAGCAGCTGAGTTCTATACATGTGAATATCAAATTTATGATGGATATAGAGAAGGGGGGCTGCCTGCCATTTCAAGATGTCTTGGTCAGATGGAAAATGGATGAATCATTATGGCATTCCATCTACCATAAACCCACACATACAGGCTTGTATTTGCAGGTGTCTAGCTGCCACCATCCATCATAGACTGTTGGTACACTTCGAACGTTGGTGCACCGAGTACATGTTGTGTCTGATGGAAACAGACTTGCAAAGAAGTGGGAACACCTGCCGTCAGTGTTCAAAGTTAATGGATATTGTCCACATCAGATCAGCACAGCTTTAAGGAAGAGGATAGTGGTCACCCATAAGAGCAAGAGAAGGAGCAGTTTAAATCGAGGGTGTTTCTTCCGTATGTTGGCAATATTTAATAAAACTTAGAAAAAATCTTACAAAACATCACGTCAAAGTAAATTTTCACCCATGTACAAAGACTTGTGCTCTTCTCAGTTCAGCAAAGGTCGATCTGGGATTGCGGAATGTTGGAATCTACAGAGTACCTTCTCATTGTGGCAAAGTCTACATTAGTCAGACAATGTGCAAAGTATGTGAAAGATGCATTGAAAATGATTGCCACACTCACCTTTCACAGTCCAGTAGGTCAGCCATAGCTGAGCATTGTACCTCCACAGGATATCCCACGGATCTCCCGACTCAGCAGCATTAGTGGCAGAACAACTGAGAGAAAATCTGGAATACAATTCACATAAATTTCCTAAGCATGTTATAGTCTTAGGTGGAGATTTAAATTTACCAGATATAGACTGGGACACTCAGGTGTTTAGGATGGGTGGTAGGGACAGAGCATCGAGTGACATTATACTGAGTGCACTATCCGAAAATTACCTCGAGCAATTAAACAGAGAACTGACTCATGGAGATAATATCTTGGACCTACTGATAACAAACAGATCTGAACTATTTGACTCTGTAAGCACAGAACAGGGAATCAGTTATCATAAGGCCGTTGCAGCATCCCTGAATATAGAAGTAAATGGGAATATAAAAAAAGGGAGGAAGGTTTATCTGTTTAGCAAGAGTAATAGAAGGCAGATTTCAGACTACCTAACAGATCAAAATGAAAATTTCTGTTCTGACACTGACAATGTTGAGTGTTTATGGAAAAAGTTCAAGGCAATCGTAAAATGCGTTTTAGACAGGTACGTGCCGAGTAAAACTGTGAGGGACGGGAAAAACCCACTGTGGTACAACAACAAAGTTAGGAAACTACTGCGAAAGCAAAGAGAGCTTCACTCTAAGTTTAAATGCAGCCAAAACCTCTCAGACAAACAGAAGCTAAACGATGTCAAAGTTAGCATAAGGAGGGCTATGCGTGAAGCATTCAGTGAATTCGAAAGTAAAATTCTATGTACCGACTTGACAGAAAATCCTAGGAAGTTCTGGTCTTACATCAAATCAGTAAGTGGCTCGAAACAGCATATCCAGACACTCCGGGATGATAATGGCTTTGAAACAGAGGATGACACATGTAAAGCTGAAATACTAAACACCTTTTTCCAAAGCTGTTTCACAGAGGAAGACCGCACTGCAGTTCTTTCTCTAAATCCTCGCACAAACAAAAAAATGGCTGACATCGAAATGAGTGTCCAAGGAACAGAAAAGCAACTGAAATCACTCAACAGAGGAAAGTCCACTGGACCTGATGGGATACCAACTCGATTCTACACAGAGTACGTGAAAGAACTTGCCCCCCTTCTATCAGCCATGTACCGCAAGTCTCTAGAGGAACGGAAGGTTCCAAATAATTGGAAAAGAGCACAGGTAGTCCCAGTCTTTAAGAAAAGTCATTGAGCAGATGCGCAAAACTATAGACGTATATCTCTGACGTCGATCTGTTGTAGAATTTTAGAACACGTTTTCTGCTCGCGTATCATGTTGTTTCTGGAAACCCACAATCTACTCTGTAGGAATCAGCATGGATTCCAGAAACAGCAATCGTGTGAGACCCAACTCGGTTTATTTGTTCATGAGACCCAGAAAATATTAGATAGAGGCTCCCAGGTAGATGCCATTTTCCTTGACTTCAGGAAGGCATTCGATACAGTTCCGCACTGTCGCCTGATAAACAAAGTAAGAGCCTACAGAGTATCAGACCAGCTGTGTGACTGGATTGAAGAGTTTTTAGCAAACAGAACACAGCATGTTGTTCTCAATGGAGAGACGTCTACAGATGTTACAGTAACCTCTGGTGTGCCACAGGGGAGTGTTACAGGACCATTGCTTTTCACAATACATATATAAATGACATAGTAGATAGTATCGGAAATTCCATGTGGCTTTTCGCGGGTGATGCTGTAGTATTTAGAGAAGTTGCAGCATTAGAAAATTGCAGCGAAATGCAGGAAGATCTGTAGCAGATAGGCACTTGGTGCAGGGAGTGGCAACTGACCCTTAACGTAGACAAATGTAATGTATTGCGAATACATAGAAAGAAGGATCCTTTATTGTATGATTATATGATAGCAGAACAGACACTGGTAGCAGTTACTTCTGTAAAATATCTGGGAGTGTGTGTGAGGAACGATTTGAAGTGGAATGATCATATAAAAGTACTTGTTGGTAAGGCGGGCACCAGGTTGAGATTCATTGGGAGAGTCTTTAGAAAATGTAGTCCATCAACAAAGAAGGTGGCTTACAAAACACTCGTTCGACCTATACTTGAGTATTGCTCATCAGTGTGGGATCCGTACCAGTTCGGGTTGACGGAGGAGATAGAGAAGATCCAAAGAAGAGCAGCGCATTTCATCCCAGGGCTATTTGGTAAGCGTGATAGCGTTACGGAGATGTTTAGCAAACTCAAGCGGCAGACTCTGCAAGAGAGGCGCTCTGCATGGCGGTGTAGCTTGCTGATCAGGTTTCAAGAGGGTGCATTTCTGGATGAGGTATCGAATATATTGCTTCCCCCTACTTATACCTCCAGAGGAGATCACGAATGTAAAATTAGAGAGATTCGAGCACACACGGAAGCTTTCCGGCAGTCGTTCTTCCCGCGAACCATACACGTCTGGAACAGGAAAGGGAGGTAATGATAGTGGCACGTAAAGTGCCCTCCGCCACACACCGTTGGGTGGCTTGCAGAGTATAAATGTAGATGTAGATGTAGATTACTCTGCCATGGAAATATTGGCCTCAATGAGATCCTTCTGGGATTTAATTATTAAGGACTTAAAAGTACATTTAGTACAAGATCTTATTAATCATGATGGCGGCTTTAGCTGGATAAGGTTTGGGACCTGGTGATTTCTTTAATTTCTTCAGAAAGAAAAATGTTATGAGCAGTGACACATTTTTGACATTTAACTTTGAAATATGAATTTTAACTCTGTGAATGCGCATTCTGACAGAGAGCAAGCACGTAGTCTCACTTTATGCACACACCATAGATGTAGCAGTATTCGAATAGAGGGCATAGCTTGACAAAGGTCACTCATGCAGTGGCTGCCTCTGGCCATGCATCTTCTCATGTATTTTTTGTATAAAGGTAGTGACGTGAACTAGCAACCTCCAATGCAAAACACTGACCAGAAGATGGCTGAAGGATTGTCAGCTGAAATATTATGGAGTAAGTCACTATTTGCCAGTTCTTTTGCTGCATTTACAACTTTCTTACATACTTTTTTTGTAATTTTAGATAACAAAGTCAGGACTTTTGCTGTGTTTTACTTCCCTATGTAGCTGTCATTATCTTGCACAAGATGTTTTTATATATTTAGCTATTCATTTTACTTCATTTCCTACTTTTCTATGGTGTACAGAAAGACGGACAGGTTCATTACAATAGGCCAGGAAGTTTTGCAAGCATTCCAGAAACAATTTCAGAACATGGAACACTTTGGTCTGTAGTCTACTTTGCCTTACTTGATCTATGATCGAATAAGTTGGTATTTACTGTGCTTACTTGTCATTTGGTGTAGGTTTACTTAAGCAAGTTTTTTGCTTATGGTAACTCCATAAACAGGGCACAGTGATCAGAAAGTCCTAAATCAAAAAGACCTATTATAAGCAAAATTGGTTAACATATAGAATGTTCAATAAGTAACTATGCAGTTCATAACGTGCCATATTAAAGTCATGGAAGTTATAAGAGATGCTGGTAGTGATCCCCTTAAACTTGAAGACACAATTGCACATGTTGGTGTATGTTCTTGAAGACATTGTGGAGAAGATCGGGAGTGATGTTCTGAATGGGATGTGTCAGTGCAGCTTGGAGTTCTTGTATGGTGTGCAGATTGCCTTCATAGGCCTTTCCCTTCAACATACGCCATAGAACGTAATCCAGTGGAGCCAAGTTTGGTGAATGCAGAGGCCAGAACCCTTGAGAGACGACGCTGTCACCGAAGATGTTCTTTAAAAAGTTCATCGCCTTGTGGACAGTATGTGCAGTTGCCCCCTCCTGTTGGAACTAGGCATTCCCTATTTCATCCTCATTCAGTTCACCTAGGAAGGGCTCCAGAATGCAGGTGCAGTACCATTCTGCATTTATGATGTCGTGAAAGATTGGCCCAATGTTGTGTATATGAGTCACGGCGCACCAAACAGCAACCTTTTGATCATGCAGTGGGAACACCTTCAATTCATCGAATTCTCCATAGTCCACACATGACTATTCTGGCTATTTTCATACCCGGAGAGGTGAAACCATGCTTCATCTGTGAAAAATGTTGTGTTAAGAATCCCCTCACCATTGTCCTGCAGGAAGGACAGAAACCAGTTGCAAAAGTACACACGCGCTGGGCAATCTGTGTTTCTCAGTTCATGCATGACCAACATTTTGTACAGATACATGGACAGTGACATCCAGAGAATCTTGTGAACAGAACCCAAGGACACATGTGACTGCTGAGCTAGTCGTCTAACCGATTTCTTTGGAGTTTGCAGCATCATGTCTTGCACCTCCGCCTACTTCTCTTCGGACATGGATGTGGATGGCCTACCTGATTTTGGAGCATTATGAATGCTTCTGGTCTTTCAAAAGTTGGTGATGAGGCTCCATGTAGCATTGTGGTTAGGCATCTTCACTCCTGGTAACTTTGCTGAGGTAAACTTGTCCCCATTGCAGAACACATGCTCCACAAGAAACACTCTTTATTCGATTGTGAGCATGATGACTTGAATCACAATGATGTCACCCAAGATGTTGGCCTTCAATCAAACTGGATCTGTGAAAAATACAAATACCTTCTCAAATGTGGTTAAAATATGGTTCAAGTACGTTAAACAATGGAAAATGTTGTATTAATAATTGACAGTCATATCAGTTGTTACTTATGATTGTCACAACAAGAAAGAAGGAGAGAGAAACAATGGGAATAACAATTGGTGGAGAATGATTGAGGAGAGCAGATAGTTTCAAGTACTTTGAAAGCCCGACACAGGAAGATGGAAAAAATGACAGAGAAATAAACGAGCGAGTGGGGGGGGGGGGGGGGGGGGAGAGCAGTTCAAAAGAGTGTCAGAAGGCTGACATGGAGCGAGGGTGTACCCCAAATCAGTAAAAAGGTTATATACCAGTCATACTATGTCCCAATCCTGACATATGCATCAGAAACCGGGGTTATGAAAGGAAGAGAGAAAAGCAAAGTACGGGCTAGTGAGATGAAATTCTTGAGAAACAGTATTGGAGTGACAAACATAGACAGGTTAAGAGATGAGAGGATCAGAGAGTTAATGAAGGTGGAACCATTACAGGAGGAGGTAGAGAAATCAAGGCTGAGATGGTATGGACACGTTAAGAGAATGGAGGAGAGGAGGATACACAAGATGAAACTGGAAGGAAAGAGACCAAGAAGAAGACCAAGAGACAGATGGCTGAAAGGGATGTGTCCAGAAGAAAGGAGAAGACTGGACTAAGGTGAAGACGGAGCAATGGTGGCAAGACAGAAGACAATGGAGAGGTCGAAGTTCCATAGAAACCCGGCCAGATGCTGGAAACTGTCCAAGATGATGATGATCAGTCGTTACTTAGCACACTGCAACATGGCACTGCATAGTTACTTTCTGAACACTGAGTATTATCTATACATGTCATTGGCTGTTCATTTACTCAAGTAAATTGAAATCTTATTTTTGAATCATATCTATGAATTATGTCTAGCTGTTTGCTTCACTAATTAAATTATGATGAAATAATCAGCTATTATTACATATGTTTTATATATGTTTCTCTTGGTTTCTTTAAGTTTCTGCAATAGGCTCTGGAATTTCAATAAAATATTTTTGTTCTTTCTGCACCAAGCAGTCTATACACATATAAAATTACATTTTGCCATAACTCTACAAATATGTTTCAAATACACATTCTTCATCAGGAGAAACAGAATTGTATCTGGCTTTGTATTCCATTGACCTTTCCATGAATATATAGGCTCCTCCTCATGTTACATTATTCCTACAAAAATCTACTGGCAACATGGATATTTCCAAGGTTATTTAAGATTTTGATATTGTCCTTTGTTAAGCCAAGGTTCATTCAAACTAACAACTTTGATATTTGCTCTTAATGAAACAATGAACAATAGGTCATTAAGAGCACAGCAGCCATGCCTTTCTTTATTGAAATTGTTGTTGTCATGCCATTGATTGTTGCAGGGAAAGGAGAGTAATAAATTAAAGCCTCGATTTATTCACCAAGAAACATATCATTTATCATGGATAACGTGTGAAAGGTAAAATTTTTCTGTTTATTTTATATTCATCCAATAATATTTTGTGACTGAATCCATGTACAGTTATTTGTACCTTATTGCAACAACCATAGACACTGTAAGCATTACAATAGCTACATCTAGAATGATTCCACGCAATTTTGTATATTACGAACCACTGATCTGCATGCACTATTTTCTTTATTCTTCATGTAACTTCCTTTGATATCATGGAGACCTACAACTTTTGTTTTCATCATATAAATAAGTTCTATTTCTCCTAAACTCCCAGTTACACACAACACCATATTGTTAATCATCAGTGTTACCATAAACAGATACCTTACCCTTGTAAGTATTAAGTATGTGTTAACTTTTTATCCACAGAAACCATTTTAATCAGCTGCTCATATCTAAAGGCAGTTCAGAGTGGTATAGCAATTTCAAACATGCCCTGTGCACAGCAAAATGATCATAGTACATCAGGAAAGAGGGAAAGAGAGGGAAAGACGAAAGGATGTGGGTTTTAAGAGAGAGGGTAAGGAGTCATTTCAATCCTGGGAGCGGAAAGACTTACTTCAGGGGAAAAAAAGGACAGGTATACACTCGCACACGCACACACACACACATATCCATCTGCACATACACAGACACAAGCAGACATTTGTAAAGGCAAAGAGTTTGGGCAGAGATGTCAGTCGAGGCAGAAGTACAGACGCAAAGATGTTGTTGAATGACAGGTGAGGTATGAGCACCGGCAACTTGAAATTAGTGGAGGTTGAGGCCTCGTGGGTAACGAGAAGAGAGGATATACTAAAGGGGAAGTTCCCATCTCCGGAATTCTGACAGGTTGGTGTTAGTGGGAAGCATCCAGATAACCCGGACAGTATAACACTGTGCCAAGATGTGCTGGCCATGCACCAAGGCATGTTTAGCCACAGGGTGATCCTCATTACCAACAAACACTGTCTGCCTGTGTCCATTCATGCAAATGGACAGTTTGTTGCTGGTCATTCCCCGCGGAAAGACACTCTTGGTGGAGTGGGGAGGATTTCATGAAGGACGGATCTCATTTCAGGGCTGGATTTGAGGAAGTCGTATCCCTGCTGGAGAGCCACATTCAGAGTCTGATCCAGTCACGGAAAGTATCCTGTCACAAGTGGGGCACTTTTGGGGTTCTTCTGTGGGAGGTTCTGGGTTTGAGGGGATGAGGAAGTGGTTCTGATAATTTGCTTCTGTATCAGGTCGGGAGGGTAGTTGCAGGATGCGAAAGCTGTTTTCAGGTTGTTGGTGTAATGGTTCAGGGATTCCGGACTGGAGCAGATTCGTTTGCCATGAAGACCTAGGCTGTAGGGAAGGGACCGTTTGATGTGGAATGGGTGGTAGCTGTCATAATTGAGGTACTGTTGCTTGTTGGTGGGTTTGATGTGGACGGACGTATGAAGCTGGCCATTGGACAGATGCAGGTCAACTTCAAAGAAAGTGGCATGGGATTTGGAGTAGGACTAGATGAATCTGATGGAACCAAAGGAGTTGAGGTTGGAGAGGAAATTCTGGAGTTCTTCTTCACTGTGAGTCCAGATCATGAAGATGTCATCAATAAATCTGTACCAAACTTTGGGTTGGCTGTCCTGGGTAACTAAGAAGGCTTCCTCTAAGCGACCCATGAATAGGTTGGCGTACGAGGGGGCCATCCTGGTACCCATGGCTGTTTCCTTTAATTGTTGGTATGTCTGGCCTTCCTAAGTGAAGAAGTTATGAGTCAGGATGAAGCTGGCTAAGGTAATGAGGAAAGAGGTTTTAGGTAGGGTGGCAGGTGATCAGCGTGAAAGCTCCATTGCAGCGAGACCCTGGACGTGAGGAATATTTGTGTATAAGGAAGTGGCATCAATGGTTACACGGATGGTTTCCGGGGGTAACAAGATTGGGTAAGGATTCCAGGCGTTCGAGAAAGTGGTTGGTGTCTTTGATGAAGGATGGGAGACTGCATGTAATGGGTTGAAGGTTGATCTACATAGGCAGAGATACGTTCTGTGGGGGCTTGGTAACCAGCTACAATGGGGCGGCTGAGATGATTGGGTTTGTGAATTTTAGGAAGAAGGTAGAAGGTAGGGGCGCGGGGTGTCAGTGGGGTCAGGAGGTTGATGGAGTCAGGTGAAAGGTTTTGTAGGGGGCCTAAGGTTCCGAGGATTCCTTGAAGCTCCTCCTGGACATGAGGAATGGGATTACCTTGGCAAACTTTTTATGTAGTGTTGTCTGAAAGCTGACGCAGTCCCTCAGCCACATACTCCCGATGATCAAGTACCATAGTCGTGGAACCCTTGTCCACCGGAAGAATGATGATGGATCGTTCAGCCTTCAGATCACGGATAGCCTGGGCTTCAGCAGTGGTGATGTTGGGAGTAGGATTAAGGTTTTTTAAGAAGGATTGAGAGGCAAGGGTGGAAGTGAGAAATTCCTGGAAGGTTTGGAGAGGGTGATTTTGAGGAAGAGGAGGTGGGTCCCGCTGTGATGGAGGACGGAACTGTTCCAGGCAGGGTTCAATTTGGACAGTGTCTTGCGGAGTTGGATCATTAGGAGGAGGATTAGGATCATTTTTCCTCGTGGCAAAGTGATATTTCCAGCAGAGAGTACGAGTGTACGACAGTAAATCTTTGATGAGGGCTGTTTGGTTGAATCTGGGAGTAGGGCTGAAGGTGAGGCCTTTGGAAAGGACAGAGGTTTCGGATTGGGAGAGAGGTTTGGAGGAAAGGTTAACTACTGAATTAGGGTGTTGTGGTTCCAGATTGTATTGATTAGAATTTTGAGGTTTTGGGGGGAATGGAGCTGGAAGTGGGAGATTGAGTAAATGGGAGAGACTGGGTCTGTGTACAATGAGATGAGGTTGAGGTTTGATGGAAAGGTTGTGAAGGGTGAGTGAGTTGCCTTTCCGGAGGTGGGAAACCAGAGATTGGATGGTTTTTTAAGGTGGAGGGTGGCATGCTGTTCTAATTTGCGGTTGGCCTGTAGGAGGATGATCTGAATAGCCGGTGTGGATGTGGGAGAGGAAAGATTCAGGACTTTTATTAAGGATAGGAGTTGACGGGTGTGTTCATTGGCTGAGTTGATGTGTAGGTGAAGGATTAGGTGGGTGGGGGCAATGGATTGTTCAGTTTCGAACTGGTATAGGGACTGATAGAAAGAAGGGTTAGAGCCAGAGATGGGGACTTTAAGTGCGAGGCCTTTGGGGGTAATGCCAAATGTCAGACAAGCCTGAGTAAATAAAATATGGGAGTGTAATCTGGCTAGGGTAAAGGCATGTTTGTGGAGGGAATGTAAATAAAACTTAATGGGGTCGCCTAGGTCTTCGTGGCAAACGAAACTGCTCCAGTCCAGAATCCCTGAACCATTACACCAACAACCTGAAAACAGCTTTTGCATCCCGCAATTACACTCCAGACCTGGTACAGAAGCAAATATCCAGAGCCACTTCCTCATCTCCTCAAACCCAGAACCTCCCACAAAAGAACCCCAAAAGTGCCCCACTTGTGACAGGATACTTTCCGTGACTGGATCAGACTCTGAATGTGGCTCTCCAGCAGGGATACGACTTCCTCAAATCCTGCCCTAACATGAGATCCATCCTTCATGAAATCCTCCCCACTCCACCAAGAGTGTCTTTCCACCATCCACCTAACCTTCGTAACCTCTTAGTTCATCACTATGAAATCCCCAAACCACCTTCCCTACCCTCTGGCTCCTACCCTTGTAACCGCCCCTGGTGTAAAACCTGTCCCATGCACCCTCCCACCACCACCTACTCCAGTCCTGTAACCCAGAAGGTGTACACGATCAAAGGCAGAGCCACGTGTGAAAGCACCCACGTGATTTACCAACTGACCTGCCTACACTGTGAAGCTTTCTATGTGGGAATGACCAGCAACAAACTGTCCATTCACATGAATGGACACAGGCAGACAGTGTTTGTTGGTAATGAGGATCATCCTGTGGCTAAACATGCCTTGGTGCACGGCCAGCACATCTTGGCATAGTGTTACACCGTCCGGGTTATCTGGATGCTTCCCACTAACACCAACCTGTCAGAATTCCGGAGATGGGAACTTGCCCTTTAGTATATCCTCTCTTCTCGTTACCCACCAGGCCTCAACCTCCACTAATTTCAAGTTGCTGCCGCTCATACCTCACCTGTCATTCAACAACATCTTTGCGTCTGTACTTCCACCTCGACTGACATCTCTGCCCAAACTCTTTGCCTTTACTAATATCTGCTTGTGTCTGTGTATGTGCCAATGGATATGTGTGTGTGTGCGAGTGTATACCTGCCTTTTTCCCCCTAAGGTAAGTCTTTCCGTTCCCGGGATTGGAATGACTCCTTACTCTCTCCCTTAAAACCCACATCCTTTCGTCTTTCCCTCTCCTTCCCTCTTTCCTGATGAGGCAACAGTTTGTTGCGAAAGCTTGAATTTTGTGTGTATGTTTGTGTGTCTATCAACATGTCAGCACTTTCGTTCGGTAAGTCACATCATCTGATCATCTGTGTTTTTGGATATATTTTTCCCACATGGAATGTTTCCCTCTATATATATATATATATATATATATATATATATATATATATATATATATACTTTCATTATTTTGTGTGTGAATTTTGTACCAATATGAGCAAAGCGTTAGCAATGAATGCTGGTAGTTGACATTGAAAGTTTTATTATGTATGTAGAATACATAGCATAAACTGAGGTGACCTGTTCTGTTATAGTGACCACTTGTATTTATATATAACGTCAAAGTTTCTAAAAATGAAACAGTTCGTTAATAACAAGATTTTAGAATTTTTCAAAAATTTTGAACATGAGATGACAAATGAGACCAATAATCAATAAAACCTGTAAGCTCCCCACTAGTAACTAACTACTATGTTCTGGTGGACCATGCATACTCTGAAGCAATATAAATCCCATCCTGCTCCTTTGTGCCTCCCTTGCCTGAGTATCATTTCTTTTTAATTCCTCAGAGCTCTCATTTCGTTCAAACCCTTCTCTTTTTTCCACAGAGAGGGATATATATATCTGTAAATCTGATATCGTGTTGTAATCACTTAAAAATTCAGTTTTAAGGATAATATATGTTACTTAGCGTTTCTACAGCATGTATTCTGTGTTTACAGAAATCATATAATTTTATAACAGGAAGAACACTGAAGTCAGTACTTACTGAGGGCAAATTGAAAAGTGATTCCTAGTGAGGCATGTACTTTGCGATGGGATAAAATTTTAAATCTCTTCTGAATCACTGTTAACAAATTTATGGCCAACAAAAGATACACTTGTGAATAAAGGATTTTGGCATTAGACTATTGTTTTGTTATTTGTGAATGCCCTCCATGTACAGTCTGCACATGAAGCTCGAATGGATATGCTTCACCTCTTTTGTATTAACAAATTACAATGTCAAATGGAAGAAAGAAAACATTAATGTTATTTTACATGTTATATAGATTAGGATGTAGAAGGTATTTGAAGCACTGCAGCTACCTTCATTATCTACTTCTTTTGCAATAATTTTCAAAAGGTGGCACAAACAGATAACATTCCAATGAAAATGTAGTTGAGTGGCTTAGACAGTAGTAAACAGTGACTAAGTCATTACTTGCCCCCATAGCACCAACTGTGGCAGTTGAAGTAAATGTTAGCAGATTAGGACTTCTCTTAACAGACCATGAAAGATAAGGTGCACATGTACCACAAGGGACAGTTACTCAAACATATAGAAATAAGAACCAGTTGAAAAACAAAAGTGAACCAATGGTAAGAGACACATTACTTTCAGACCATGTGGCATTGGTTTTGTCGACAGACAGGGCAGACCATTAAAAGCCCAAAGAATCAGTCTCCCCAATGTCACATTTAACATTAAGAACGATGCAGTTTGACATTGAGAAAATAGTATACATGGAGAAAGCCCTTACTATTGTGTGATGACTGTTTTGTTGAGTGATGTTAGCTTTCACTGAGAAAGCTATAAATCTGTCAAGACAGCCATACAGTCATCATCTGTCAACATTCCTTCCAAAACTCACAACTTCTGAATACAATGAAATCTTTATTTTCTTTCGACTGTTTCTGTAGTGAGCAGATATCAAGACATGTGTCTATGACAAGGCTCATAAGATAATTTTCCTTTCCCAGTACCTGCCACATCCATGATTTTTCTGAAGGTAAGGACTGCTACACTCCTTAGACTTTTACAACTGCATTTAATTGCAGCAGATATCAGGATACCAGATACTAAAGACTGCAACTAAAGCCAGTGCTCAGACAAGTCCAAGTTCACTGTACTAGAATTTATATGATGGTTGTTCAATGCCTGGATGAAAACTAACAAACTTTGGTGGTGTAAAAGAATCACTGGTAAACTGGAATGAAGTAAAAAGTTTTAACAAGTGGTTAAGCTTCAACCATTGGTGGAGTACTGCATGACTTAAGACCAATGACACAAAAAAATGTGAATGGATGCCTCAAATTGTAGAGAAGCTAGCAGATCAAACTATTAAAATTGCCTGCACTCAGAAGAACTTATCTTTTATCTGACAAGTTGGTCATCATGCATCTGCACAGTTGTCTGAGAAGTCTCCATTCATCTTTACCATCTGATGGTCCTTGCCTATAGTCGACTTGGTGTAAGAAGATCCCTGACAGCTGGCAGCACTGTTGCCAGCATTCAGCCATGAAGTGCAAACAACTGCTTTCCATACAGCTGTGATCACACTGAGATGTTTCCAAAGTGATGTTTACAAAATAAAATTATGTGATGCTCAGGCAGGTACGCAAAATTGCTGTGCTCAGCCCATTGCAACTGTCAGGAATCTTCTTCTGCCATCTCAATTATAGAGACCATAATAAGGCTGCAGCCTCCCAAATATAATTATAATCTCAGCAAGTCAGAAAACACAACTTGCAATAGTCTCACAGGTCCTGCACCTCACTCAGGTAAACATTTTATTATGTCCAGAATGAATCTTTTACTCTGTAGTGGAATGTGTGCTGTTTTGAAACTTCCTGATATTTTAAAACTATGTACTAGACTGCAGCCTAAACTGAAACCCCAGCCTTTTGTAGGCAATGCTCTTACCATCTAACCTATAAGGGTATGACTCATGACCCCTTCTCACAGTTTCAGTCCGTCCAGTACCATCTCCTACTTTTGTATCATTACTCATGTCAAGTAGTTGGTAACAGTACTGTTTGCTGTAAGCAAGGTTCTGTGTTTGTGTTCCAGTATGACACATAGTTTAAATCTACCAGAAAGTTTCATTTGTAAAGTATCATGCATCTGTTTTCAGGGGCTCACATTGAATAGTTAACGTATAGTTTATCTCTTATACTGACCAAGTGACTATTGAGATTTACCTTGCAATTTTTTAATTTCCTTGTTTATAGACTATTGACATTAATAATGCATTTACTTGCTTTAATGTGTTGCTTCCTGTTAGCCACTTTTCTATCATGAAATATGTCCCCAAGAACTATGTTGATTGTTTTTGGTTTCTGTGGTCTGGCACCCAGCTATCATTAAAATGTCTAATTGGACAAAAGAGATAGTATATAATTTATTTCTCATGTTGAGGCCTGGCCTGGTAAAGTAATAACTGCATAACTTGACACCCAGGGTGGGTCTCAGTTTCATAGATTTATTATGCCCGTATGTCATTCAATTTGATTTGTTTAATGCACTTGTATGTCTTTCGTTCTTTGGTGATTAACTGTAGTTGCAGGCTCAGTTTTCATTGATTAATTGTATTTGCCCAAAAGTGAGCATGTTTTGATACTATCACTTTTCCCATATGGGTGTCATTTATTTTGTGAGTTAGCTGCTAAGTCAATTTCGGCTAAAAGCCATATTAAGGAAAATTTGAGTTAATTCCTCAGCTGAAAGACCAATAATATTTCAACATAATAAAAAGCAACCTTTAAAGACAAGCATTTACACAATACAACAGAAAACCATCTTAAGAAAACTTGAAATATCTTAACGGCTGAAGTTCTAAACAATTATTTAAAATAATTAAAGACAAACCTTAAGCTCAGCATTTACACAGTACGGCTGAAGACCATTTTAAGAATTCAAGATAATTAAAGAGAAACCTAACAGACAGGAATTTACACATTATGGCTGAAAGCCTCAAATTTTAAAACAAATGCAGCTGAAGGCCTAAATACAGAGCAAACAAAAATTTTAAATAAAACATGGCTGAGGACCTAACCTTAAAATACTTCACACATAAGGTTCAGCTGAAGGTCATATACTGAATATAGAACAGACAAAATTAATACACAACTGAAAGCCTAGCACAGTACTTGCGACAAAAGAAAATCACCATCACAAACAACAGAAAAGTGGTGCCCAGAAGTGTTCCAAGGGTCAGCCAGGGGAGGAAACTTTCACAACAGCTTAGGTGAGACAGGCAGCCAAGCATAACACTAAATAATTGGTAGGCAGCACAACCCAGGGACGGCTGAAGAACCAGCCAACAACCTAACCAATTCCCTGCCACCTGACCAACGGCATGACAACCGAAAATATTAGTGAGGAGGAAGATCCCAGCAGCACTACGTCTTGACAATAGGCGTCTAAACACAGTCAAGGGACAATAACCACTCAAACACAAAAATGAAAAACACCAAAGCTGTCATACTACACGCCATGCCGGACAGCATCAACACTGCAAGGAAAACACACTGCCAGAAAACTATGCTAATGACCAGGGTAGGTAACCAGAATGTAAATGGTCACAAGGCAGAAGATACCGCTGGTGCACTTCACTAATAAGTTTCAGTCATTTCAATAGTTAAACACCGCACAGGAAGACGGCTGCTAAATTTGCCGACTCTAGGACATCATCACATTGCTGCTTGTGGGAACAGACCAGGAAGCAACAATCAGCGATCAATGAAGAGATGTCAGAGCAGTTGGGTTTCCATAAGAGGTTCACTGATTACTCAACTCCAGTATGTAGGTTCAGTGGGCGACGAACTTGGCAGCTCTCATAGCTAGTGCCACACAAGTCCAACTGTGCTTGCATGCTGCCAGCGGCCCTGGCCTGACCTCACACCGTGGAGACTTCCTCGCTGCTCAATCGCAACTGACCAGCTACTACTCCAGTACGCAGACAGCATTCATCTGCTCATCAGAAATCACAGAAGCTACAACAGTTACACGTAAACACTTGCACCAAGAACTCCAACAATCCTAAAACCGATTGCTCTGGAACAACAAGGAGAAATGACAAGTCACACACATACAGAGTTTCCATAAGTGGTCGGCGACCAAATACACGTTGTCTGATGAGACGACTGACCGAACGACCAATCAAGATCGTCCCAACTCGAGTTATGAGTGTTGGCAACGGTCGGGCGAGTCTTGGCTGTACAGAGCTCACAGCAGCTCCAACCCAATTCAACTCGATGTCCATTTGGAATTCGGAGACACGGCGACCTGGGCACACTTGCTCGGACCCAGCCATGCAGAGGTAACTCTTGCCCATTGGCCATGACATCTCTGCAGAAGGAAGGAACTGACCCATGCCTGGCAAGATGACCAACTGAGAGGCCCAGAAACTTATATGGATATTGTGTCTGTTCTTTCAGACATGTCCAAAAGAACAGACACCATATCCATATAAGTATAGTTCTGGCAACACCGGCCATGACCTTCTTCTTCTGTGTGGATGCACACATATTCCCTGAACTCTTATGGGACTTGGTAAGAATGTCTTCCATGAGGAATGAGTGTGTTGGGGTGGGACATACAAGGTGAGAATGTGGGTCTCGTTTTAGGCGTGCACGAGATAGTCCCTGCAGTCACACTATCCTCTGTGCCCTCAGTGGCTCAGATGGATAGAGCATGTGCCATGTAAGCAGGAGATCCCAGGTTCGAGTCCCAGTGGGGGCACACATTTCCACCTGTCCCTATTGACATATCAACGCCCGTTAGCAGGTGAAGGTATTAATGTAATTCTAATTTAGGTCCAGAAACTGTCAAAAGACGAAATACACGTCGCCCAATGAGACGACCAACCGAACGACCAATCATTCCGTTGGACAGTTCGTGTGTGTGGCCAGAGGTCGGAAAGTACTGGCTGTCCGCACTTCTTGGCGCTACGTCCCCCGACTGAACTTCCAACAGATGACGACCCGGAAATACTAACGGTCGCTCCAGACATAATACGACAGTGCAGTTATCGATAAGCAGTGCTGCTGCCATTCACGGGCAGGTAAGACAGGAACTTAGTGGCGCCAGTAAATCGAGTAAGAAAACTAGGCGGCAGTACCGTAAAGAGAAGATCACAAACAATAAACGGCACGAACACGAGCCGCACATGGCTCAATTGCTCTAAAGTACATCGCCCTTTAAAGACCCTCTATATACTCCTCCCACTTTTCTAATTTCCCTTCTTTGCTTAGGACTGGTATTCTGTCTTAATATTCATGCAGTGCTGCTCTTTTCTCCAAAGTTCTCTTTAATTTTCCTGTAGGTGGCATCTATCTTACCCGTAGTGATACATGCTTCTACATCCTTACATTTGTCCTCTAGCCATTCCTAGCTGGCCATTTTGCGTTTTCTGTCGATCTCATTTTTGAGATGATTGTATTCCTTTTCGCCTGCTTCATTTACTGCATTTTTATATTTTCTCCTTTCATCAATTAAATTCAATATCTCTTGTGTTACGCAAGGATTTCTACTAGCCCTTGTCTTTTTACCTACTTGATCCTCTGCTGCCTTCACTACTTCATCCCTCAGAGCTACCCATTCTTCTTCTAGTGTATTTCTTTTCTCTGTTCTTGTCGATCGTTCCATAAGGCATCTTCTGAAACTCACTACTACCTCTGACTCCTTTAGTTTATCCAGTTGTCATCTTCTTGATTTCCTCCCTTTTTGCAATTTCTTCAGTTTTAATACAGAGCAGCGTACATAGCACACGCCCATTGGGCATTTTGATCACAATAGCCATACATCAACACGATATCGACTTTTTCCGCAATTGGTAAAAGCTCCATTTTAACACGGGTAATGTATCACGAAGTAAATACCGTCCGCACTGACGGAGTGTTACGTGATACCACGTACTTATACGTTTGTGACTATTACAGCGACATCTATCACAAAGCGAAAAATTTATCCAACTATAACATTCGTATTTCTTTACGTACTACACGAATATGTAATAAAAATTGGGGTTCCTATTTTATAAAACGCAGTTGATATCCGTTTGACCTACGGCAGCGCCATCTAGCGGGCCAACTATAGCGCCATCTGATTTCCCCCTTGAAGCTAGACAAGTTTCGGCTTTGTAGCTTTTTCGTTTGACGTTTATTTCGTGAGATATTTGGCCCGGTCACGATCAATGGACCACCCTGTATAATTAATCTGAAACCTTCCGGTGTCTCCAGGTCTCTACCATGCATACAACCTTCTTTCATGACTCTTGAACAAGTGTTAGCTATGATTAAGTTATGCTCTGTGCAAAATTCTACCTGGCGGCTTCCTCTTTCATTTCTTATCCCCATTCCATATTCACTTCTTGCTTTTCCTTCTCTTCCTCTTCGAATTCCAGTCCTCCATGACTATTAAATTTTCGTCTCCCTTAACTTCCGTATTGCTTCTGAAAATCCCTGAAAATAGGCAGTTTCCTTCCAGCGTGTTTTCAGATCTTTGTTTCTTTTTAACACAAGTTTAAAAATGGCTCTGAAATTTCCGGAATTCGAGGAACATTCTGTTTCAACATGACCTCTGAAAACTAGCGCTTGCTTACGAAAGATTTTGACATCAATTAGAATTTTCATGATGTCTTTGTTAGCTTTGACTTAGTGTCGCGCCTGATTTTCATCAGTTTGGGATTTTAATAAAGAAGCTGCAAAGTACTAAACACTTCTGTGGACAGTTTTTTATCCGAAATAAAACTATTTAGATGAGCTTGAGAAGAAGCATGCCATGCGAAACCTCTAAGCAAATTTTTCAGATCGTCGAAACCGTCATCGGCCGTGCGGGGTAACGGCGCGGTCTTCGGCGTCTTGCCACGGTTCGCGCGGCTCCCCCCAACGTAGGTTCGAGTCCTCCCTTGGGCATGTGTTTGTGTTTGTGTGTGTGTGTGTGTGTGTGTGTGTGTGTGTGTGTGTGTGTGTCTGGTCCTTAGCGTAAGTTAGTTTAAACAGACAGTGGAAATTAAAATTTCCTGTGGTGGCTCTCCTGAGCGAAATCGGCCCGTTTGACGCCCTAACCCCTTAGGGTAGTAGATGAGTTTTGTTATTTGGGCAGCAATATAACTGATGATGGTCGACATTGAGGGGATATAAAATGGAGAGTGGCGATGGCAAGGAAAGCGTTCCTAAAGAAGAGATATTTGTTAACATCGAGTACAGATTTAAGTGGCCTAAAGTCTTCTCTGAAAGTATTTGTATGGAGTGTAGCCCTGTACGGGAGTGAAACATGGAAGAGAAACAGTGTAGACAATAAGAGATAGAAGCTTTGAAATGTGGTGCTACAGAAGAAGCCGAAGATTAGATGGGTAGATCACATAACTAATGAGGAGGTATTGAATAGAACTGAGGAGAAGAGGAATTGGCGGCACAACTTGACTAGAAGAAGGGATCGGTTGGTAGGACTTGTTCTGAGGTATCAAGGGATCACCAATTTAGTACTGGAGGGCAGCGTGGAGGATAAAAATCGTAGAGGGAGACCAAGAGATGAATACACTAAGCAGATTCAGAAGGATGTAAGTTGCAGTAGGTACTGGGAGATGAAGAAGCTTGCACAGGGAGAGCTGCATCAAACCAGTCTTTGAACTTATAACACCCAAACGACCCCCTTAAAGTCAATTAAGACAGAATATCACAATATGAAGTAGGGAAGAGTTATCTTGGCAAATACGACATATTTGCCGATAAGCTAACACCAAGAAGTTTTGATATCAACAACATTATACATCACTGAGAGTTTTTGTTATGAAAAGAGGAGGAAGAAACCTTACATTTAATTAATGGACAAATATCCAAGTGATAATTGGACTTAATATCTTGAAAGCTAAGTCCAAGATGATGTTAGTCAGAAATAACTTTTATGTGGAAGAGAGTTGTAAGCGCAACGAAGAAATTCAATGCGCCTACAATACTCTTTCACAGAAGAAGTCGCTTGCTGGCTGTCGTCCTGTAAAGACGTGCGAGAACAATTCTTGTCTTAGTTATTGAGAGTACGGAACGCGACGAGATTGTTTTGCGTTCAGAAGTGTTTCTTGTGTGACGTGATTCACGAACTTCGGAAACTGATTTTCTAAGCAGAGACAGGAACTGATAGACGCGTTTAACCGTGCATAACGGGTTAATTGAACTTTATTGACGAAACTAGTGAATATTGGACTTGACTTTCAAATAGTTGGAACTAAAAGAAGAGTGGATAGTATATCAAAGAACTACACTCAATTAGTCTCGAGTAGGTCACAATTTCACTACTTCACAATGATAATATAATTACGCTGAAGAGTCAAGTTGTAGTAATTGTTAAGAAGCTTAATTTTAATAGAACTGACTTTACCAACCAACTGCATGTTATAAAGTATTCAGTGGCCAAGGAACAATAAACTCTTCGTTCCAAGTGAAATATTAGGCGTGGACTACATTATTAAGTGATATAATCAGTGATAGTTAACCAACGGCTGTTCAGCAGGGACAATTTAATCTGAATATCAAAATACCTACTTCATTGTCCGCCCCCGGTAGCTGACTGGTCAGCGCGACAGACTGTCAATTCTAAGGGCCCGGGTCCGATTCCCGGCTGGATCGGCGATTTTCTCCGCTCTGGGACTGGGTGTTGTGTTGTCCTAATCATCATCATTTCATCCCCATCGGCGCGCAAATCGCCGAAGTGGCGTCAAATCGAAAGACTTGCAGCTGGCGAACGGTCTACCCGACGGGAGGCCCTCGTCACACGCCATTATTATTATTATTATTACCTACTTCATTAATTGAAAAGAGAACTTTTGAGCATTTTTTTTTTTAACATTACGGCGTAGGTTCACTCAGACGTGATCAAAGAGTATCTGTGGATCTCGCTTCATAGAGGTTCAACTCCATAGCAACGAGCCAACAACATACGAGAAGACTGATAATTACAATGTTTCCTCGCAATTGGTGGTGTATACAATGCGGATGAGGTTAGATTTAACAACTACTGCATATCCGGGCAATGAATCATTCAATCTTAAATCAGAAGAAGCATCCATCGTACGAGTTCGCGTTTCTTTCTCCCGTTCACCAACGGGGGACCTACGTCATCGCGCATCGTGTCTCAACTCCACTGCGAGAGCTGTGGCAGAGGCAGCTCTACGGCATCGACAATACCAGCACGCGGTTGGAGTGCGGGGACGCCACAAATTCAAGACCACAACGACAACAACGGAACGAACTGAATGAATGTAGAAATGTGAAGGTTTGTTAGCATAGACGTTCAAGTTTGGATACAACCTAATTTTATGCCTGCATTGTGAACGAAGCAAGAAACTTTTCAGACAAGTTACAATGTTTTGTTGTTGTGAGACTAGTGGACTCAATCGGCGACGTCCAATAACTTTTTTTGATTTTCATGCTGTTAGCCAAGCAAGAAGTGATGCTCTTTTGTTCATTGTGCTGAGTGGCGTATTTCAGAATTATGATATGAAGAACAAAGTGGCGGTCCAAATGTTACCGTACTGGCAGCAGAGTTAAATTGCCTGCAAGCTACGGTCCGTGAAAAATGTAGATTAAGAAATAAGTGTAGTCGGGGCCCAAACCACCGTCTTGTCCACAATTCTCTTGACAAGCCCGAATGCTGGTCGCTCCTTCGTTTTATGACACGGGGCAGCCAGCCCTCTGACCTAACACGCTGAGCTACCGTGCCGGCACCCGCTTGACTAGAGTGACTTGTTGCGGTTGGCACCTTCAAACAGTTATATCAGTTTTGAAACTTCCTGGCAGATTAAAACTGTGTGCCCGACCGAGACTCGAACTCGGGACCTTTGCCTTTCGCAGGCAAGTGCTCTACCAACTGAGCTACCGAAGCACGACTCACGCCCGGTACTCACAGCTTTACTTCTGCCAGTACCTCGTCTCCTACCTTCCGCACTTGCCCGCGAAAGGCAAAGGTCCCGAGTTCGAGTCTCGGTCGGGCACACAGTTTTAATCTGCCAGGAAGTTTCATATCAGCGCACACTCCGCTGCAGAGTGAAAATCTCATTCTGGAGTTATATCAGTTACATAATAGACTCGTAAAAATTCTATTACGATTTACTCGAAATTGCCAGAGTAGTGCACCTTATTACTTGCACATTACGTTGTTAGAATGGCCTACTAAATGTATACAAAGTTTGAAATAAATACATGATCCCAACGTCGTCGCCTCCGTTTGTTAGATTAGGCAATACCATTCAGTTCAGAATGAGATTTTAACTGTGCAGCGGAGTGTGCGCTGATATGAAACTTCCTGACAGATCAAAACTGACTCGGATTCGGGACCTTTACCTTTCGCGGGCAAGTGTTCTACCATCTGAGTTACCCAAGCACGACTCACGCCCCGTCCTCACAGCTTTACTTCTGCCAGTACCTCGTCTCCTACCTTCCAAACTTTACAGAAGCTGTAAGCTAAGCCATGTCTCCGCATTATCCTTTCTTTCAGGAGTACTAGTTCTGCAACGTTCGCAGGAGAGCTTCTGTAATGTTTGGAAGGTAGGAGACGAGGTACTGGCAGACGTAAAGCTGTGAGGAGAGGGCGTGAGTCGTGCTTGGGTACCACAGCTGGCAGAGCACTTGCCCGCGAAAGCCAAAGGTCCTGAACTCGAGTCTCAGTCCGGCACACAGTTTTAATCTGCCAGGTAGTTTCAGTACCATTCAGTTCGCTAATTACGGCCAGCATTTCCCTGTAGACGATGTGTATTAATTGTTACAAGCGTCTGGTGTGTCCTTCAATAGCTCCAGTTACTTGTAGAATTGGAGACTCTTATTTCCAATACAAAGTAACATTTCACTTTGACAGTTTGGGAGACGTTATCAGAAGAATGATTGAGAAAGAAATGAACCAAATTCTTCCAGAGGCTTTCATATTATTTTGTCTAATTGCTACCATTCCTGCGACAAGTGCTTCAGTTGAAAGGGACTTTTCTCGTCTGAAACGAGAAGAAACGTATTCGAGGAACCTCAATTGAAAAATCAATACTGCGAATACCTGAAGCCGAGATACGTGTATTGACGATGTCGTCGAAAGGTTCGGGAAGGAGAAGGATCGGCTAGTTATTCACAACTAACAACGGTCAAACTCCGAATCTACCAGTTCGTTTGTCATTATCATTATCATTAGAGTCATTATTATTAGTAGTATTAGCAGTATTAGTGGTCATCATTGTCATCTGAGTAGTAGTAGTAGTAGTAGTAGCAATGTAGTGGTGATCGTTAGGAACGCTAAATATGTGTACATTAAAAGGGAAGGCAAGAGGATTTTGCAGTATGTTTCCTCTCCTTTCCAAAATTTAAGTCCATGATCCGCCAATGCGCTGCAGTAAATTTGGAAACAAAGGTGTTAGAATCTACTGTAAAATTTTGGGCACAGTGATGGAGCATTATAAGACAGACTTACTAGTAACTGTGACACTTGTTTTTGCAACTTTCAAATCTACATAATTCTGATCAATAGAAAAAAATGTAACCAAGAAGTTGCAGACAGTCACTAACAGATTGTTAACGAAGACTTTTTTCCTATGTAAGATAACAGGTTGTATATTTTCAGAGAAATGCGTCACAAAACTGTTGGCTGTTTATTGAATTTTATTCTGAAGTGGACTGTAGACTACATACTGTGAAACTATAAAACTATTTGAATTTATTTTGACCCTTTCCTCGTCCAGGGCTTCAGTTGGCAGAAGCTTCTCGGCTATAAAACAGAGAAAAACTTATTTTAATAAATGAAGCAACTATCCACTTTCGACAAAGTGATTGGTTGCTTTATTTATTAAAATAATATAATCCACAGCCACGGAATTCACTCAGTAAAATGAATATTGTTAAAAACTGCGTGCGTAGTTAAAAAACTCAAGGGCGACTTACTAACATAATCCTGTTATCAAGTGAAATGGGTGTCGAGCGATAGTTAATATCTGAGTTCTGGTAATCAGCGAATTCGTCAAAAATCTTATTTCATACTCAAAAAGTGACATTTTATTCTTTTTGTAATTGCTTACCTTAACGAAAAGTTCAGTACACGGTACTGATGCCAACAGCCTTCCCTCGTTGAATACTCTGGTTGTTGTCAGATCATAGAAGTTAAGCAATCTGGGGTGTGGCCGGTAGTTGGAGGAGTAACCGTTTGGGTACACCATGTGCTGTTGGCTGCTTTCCTCTTGCCTTTACACCAGATCTGGTCAGATCACCAAAGTTAAGTAACATCGGATACGGCCGGTGTTTTGGAGGGGTAACAGCTCCTTATCTCCAGACTTTTCGCCATTGGCTTGGATTAAATCGCAAGCGTCTCCACAGAGTTTCATGGAGTGAGGGCATGTGACACTGTTGATGGTGATCCGTTCGTCGGCTGGTGACGTTGTGCTCGTTAGTCTCCTTCGTGAGTTTTAAGAGGAGGTGGCTGTGTGCCGGCATCAGGTTGCACCTCTCCTTGCTCTCATCGTCATGGAACAAACAAAACACCAACTACACAAAGGTCAGCTACACTTACCAGATGTACTTATTTCGCAGTTCGCGAAGGAAAGGTGCTAATGTGCGCGAAGAACAGAAAAACCCTTTCCAATTAGGCTACTGAACCTGCTCTTCGGGATCTCTCAGCCAAAGGGGCAGTACGACTTTACAGTGTCTCATAAGACTGTGGAATGTGCTGGAAAATTTTTCTTTTGCACTTTACAACAATATAGTACTAAAGACTTATTATTCGTAAATAATATTTTTTCTTCCTTATTAGGTACAGGAGCTGGTCAAAAATACGGAAACACCAAAAAAGCAATACAGGAAACCCGTTGCCATTCAAAACAGCTTCCAATCGTCTGAAAAAGATAAAGACCCGTCCCGCATGGTTTTCAAGTAAATATCATACCACTATTCCTGCAAAATAGTGGCAAATTATGGTACCGATGATGGAGGTGCCTAGAGATCACGCAGGGTTGTCTCCAAAGTAATGGACAAGGGATCAATAATGCTGAGATCTAGTGGCGGCCAGCGGAGAGGCGACGTTTGAGCCCCTCGCTCACAAAACCATTCCTTGACGATGCAGGTTGTGTGAACAGGGGCCGTCGCCGTGGAACACAGCATCACCACTGGGGACCTCACCAGCCAAAATAGTCACATAATCCTTTGCAGTAATACTTCCTTGTAGATAACAATGGGGCTCATGAAATACCACGATATGGCTGTTCAGTTCACCACCGAAACCCTGCCATGTTTTACTCGTGGGACGTAAACTCGGCCAGAACTGGGAACAGCGTGATAGAAGATTTCTCCGACGAAACAACATTCTCCCACTGCTCCACTGTAGATGATTTGCGGCTTTAGCACTACGTTTTTCTGTTACAGGCATTTGCATCACTGCTGATTGGATTTGGAATTTCAGCTCGCGCTGTAATTTCCTGTTTCTAGCGCTTCCTTCGTGATGTTTTGGTACTGACAAGATTAGCGAGTGCGACATTTGGTTTTGCACTGACTTTTGCAGGTGTCGTCCTCATATTTGTCATCACTGCACTCTTCAATGACCGTCCTTCACGATCACTTAACAGGCACTTTCCTCCGCTTTGTGACTTAGCAGACGATGTTTTCCCACTTTCCTTTGTTGCCGCTTAAACCTACGATACGGTGCTTCTTGATACACCAAACACTTCGGCTATCTTGTCTTCGGAAGCACCCACCATAAAAGCACCAACAACATACCCACGCTCGAAATCACTTGTCTTCGACATAATTCACTCAGAAATACGCAAGACACTGCCACCTTTCGAAATATCGACTTGTCGGCGACGTCACCCGGCTGCATTCCCGTAAGTTATTTGAACATAAATACAGTTGCTAATAAAGCCCTTAGGTTGCACTGGTATATTTGGCCACGAAAGGTACCTGTACAGTGTCCTCAATACTTTGCAAGTGTCAGTCGTAGTCAGCAGTGTTTTGTTTGTTTGTGAGTGAATTATGTCAAAGACAAGTGACTTCGAACGTGGGCATATTGTTGGTGCTCCTGTGGTTGGTGCTTCTGTAGCCAAGGTAGCCGTAGTCTTCGGTGTTTCAAGAGGCACCATATCATAGATTTAAACGGCAACAAAGGAAAGTGGGAAAATATCATCTGCTAAGTCACAAAGCGGACGAAAGTGCCTATTAAGTGATTGTGACGGACTTCCAACAAGACTGGTCGTATTGTGCTAAAATCTGATATGAAATGTGTGTTCTGACATCCATCTAAGGCCAGGGTCTTTTTAGGTGCCGTTAAGTATGGTCTTGTTTCAATAAGGTGGTTGCCCATCATGTTGATTGTAGATGTGGCAAGTCATACATTGGTCAGATTATCAGAATAGTGGCAGACCGGTTTACTGAGCATCAGCGCAACACACACTTACAACAGCCGAGCAAATCAGCTATTGCAGAACGTTGTCTTGGCACCCGTCATCCTACGCTATGTACGAGGGCAGTTCAATAAGTAATGCAACACATTTTTTTTCTGAAACAGGGGTTGTTTTATTCAGCATTGAAATACACCAGGTTATTCCCCAATCTTTTAGCTACACAACACTATTTTTCAACGTAATCTTCATTCAATGCTACGGCCTTACGCAACCTTGAAATGAGGGCCTGTATGCCTGCACGGTACCATTCCACTGGTCGATGTCGGAGCCAACGTCGTACTGCATCAATAACTTCTTCATCATCCGCGTAGTGCCTCCCACGGATTGCGTCCTTCATTGGGCCAAACATATGGAAATCCGACGGTGCGAGATCGGGGCTGTAGGGTGCATGAGGAAGAATAGTCCACTGAAGTCTTGTGAGCTCCTCTCGGGTGCGAAGACTTGTGTGAGGTCTTGCGTTGTCATGAAGAAGGAGAAGTTCGTTCAGATTTTTGTCCCTACGAACACACTGAAGTCGTTTCTTCAATTTCTGAAGAGTAGCACAATACACTTCAGAGTTGATCGTTTGACCATGGGGAAGGACATCGAACAGAATAACCCCTTCAGCGTCCCAGAAGACTGTAACCATGACTTTACCGGCTGAGGGTAGGGGAGTGGGTGTGGCGCCACTCCATTGATTGCCGTTTTGTTTCAGGTTCGAAGTGATGAACCCATGTTTCATCGCCTGTAACAGTCTTTGACAGGAAATTGTCACCCTCAGGCACATGACGAGCAAGCAATTCCGCACAGATGGTTCTCCTTTGCTCTTTATGGTGTTGGGTTAGACAACGAGGGACCCAGCGGGAACAAACCTTTGAATATCCCAACTGGTGAACAATTGTGACAGCACTACCAACAGAGATGTCAAGTTGAGCACTAAGTTGTTTGATGGTGATCCGTCGATCATCTCGAACGAGTGTGTTCGCACGCTCCGCCATTGCAGGAGTCACAGCTGTGCATGGCCGGCCCGCACGCGGGAGATCAGACAGTCTTGCTTGACCTTGCGGCGATGATGACACACGCTTTGCCCAACGACTCACCGTGCTTTTGTCCACTGCCAGATCACCGTAGACATTCTGCAAGTGCCTATGAATATCTGAGATGCCCTGGTTTTCCGCCAAAAGAAACTCGATCATTGCCCGTTGTTTGCAACGCACATCCATTATAGACGCCATTTTAACAGCTCCGTACAGCGCTGCCACCTGTCGGAAGTCAATGAAACTATACGAGACGAAGCGGGAATGTTTGAAAATGTTCCACAAGAAATTTCCGGTTTTTTCAACCAAAATTGGCCGAGAAAAAAAATGTGTTGCATTACTTATTGAACTGCCCTCGTAACACGGAGATTCTGGCGTGCACTTCCAGCTGTTGGGATTGCATTATTGAGGAAGCAGTTGAAATTAAATTGACAAGTAACCTTGTAAACAGAGATGGAAGTTTTGCTTAAAACCTGCTTAGACTCCTGCTCACTTCATAGTTTTAAAAAAAGGACGGACAGAATTAATGCTACATCGCCCTTGTTTACTACGAGGGTTGACTGAAAAGTAATGCCTCCACCTTCGTAACTCTTCAACAGTTGTCAGAATTGGTAAGCGACAGGTATTGCCTTGTCCGTAGCCTCTTCTGTACAGCTACAATTGGCGAGAAGCCTTAGCATTGAACTTTGTGTTGGTACAGTATAAAGCATGGAACCATGCTCAGACGGTCGTTCAGTGCGATTTAAGCAACGTGCAGTCATTGAATTCTTGACAGCAGAAGGTGTCACCCCGAAGGAGATTCATCAGAGAATTAAAGCAGTTTATGGTGATTGTGTTGATGTGAGTACTGTGCGCTGTTGGACGAGTAAGTTTGAAGATGTTGAGGCGGGAATATCTGACCTGCGTGACAAAGAGTTGGACATCCTGTGACAGCAACTGCCGAGTTTCACAAGCAAAATGTGGACAGATTGACTCAAGACGATCGTCGTATCACTCAGGGAGAAATCGCAAGCACAATCGGAATTTCACAAGAACAAACAGAAATCTTTTCCTGTAGCATGGTTCAAATGGCTCTGAGCACTATGGGACTCAACTGCTGTGGTCATCAGTCCCCTAGAACTTAGAACTACTTAAACCTAACTAACCGAAGGACATCACACACACCCATGCCCGAGGCAGGATTCGAACCTGCGACCGCAGCAGCAGCGCGGTTCCGGACTGAAGCGCCTAGAACCGCACGCCCACCGCGGCCGGCCCTGTAGCATGACAACGCCAAACCACACACTTCACATGCCATCACAGCAGATCTTCAGAGACTGAATCTCACCACCGTACGGCATCCTCCATACAGTCCAGATTTAGCACCGTCTGACTTCCATCTGTGCCTAATAATGAAATACGATCTGCGGGGACATCATTATGCTTCTGATGAGGACGTTGCGAGAACTGTGAGACTGTGGTTGCGGAAACAGAGTGTCGACCTCTTCCGTGACGGCTTCAGAAAACTTGTTCATCGCTGGCAGAAATGTATCCAATTGGCTGCTGATTACGTGGAAAAGCGAATATTGGTAATGAAAGATCACATTCTAAGGATTAATTCTGCGTTTGATTTATTAAAATATTCCCATCCAAACCAAATTAACGAAGATGGGGGCATTACCTTTCATTCAAACCTCGTAATTTTCACAATCGATAAATCCTGGCGTCTGATCATCTTTGGTTGTCCGGTGGTGTCGATGTTCACAGGGTGCTCATCTTTCGAAATAACGGCGGTTGTCGCCGACGTCGCCCTTCTGCATTCCCGCAAGTTATTTGAACACTGTATAAGCCGGGAGAAACACAGGTCTAACAACTGTATTTATGTTCAAACATGCATTTCTCGCGGTGCTTGCGTATTTCTGTTCAACCCTTGCAGGTAGACCTAATAAGAGCCAACTCTAATATGTCTTGAGATACGTTGTGTTACTCAGATAATAGTTCAAAAATCAAGTGCAGAGCATACATTACGGATAAATTACGGAAAAGAACTGTATCAATCGTATTATTAGATTTTTCACGTGTAATATGGAGGGAAAACTAAACATTGAAGAAAAAAAAGATTGTACATTGCGGATTAGAGGCCTCAGTTCCTCAGTGCTGTGGGCTCGTACTGCCTTAGACTCGTCCTGGTTAACAATAGCGTAGTTCCTATGATTAGGAGGCCAGGGCATTTGTGAACTATTTTGCAATATCTTGGTGCTCTTCCAACGCTGCACAACCCGTTGGGCAGAAGTTTCGATAGTACGTAATTGTTCTGCAATGACAAAGAAAACAACTAATTTTCGCTAATGTCAAAATAGATCTTATAGTTTTCTTAGAAACGTGACGTAATTTCTATGGAATAAAATTCTGAATCTTCAAACTGAAAAACCAGAACACTTGAGAGTTTCTGTAATTCCCTGATAAGATTAGGATACTGCAAAAAATACAAAGTTACGGCAATATACGATCCGAAACTGGTGCTCCATTTCACAACGTGCGGAACTGATCGACTGCACGTTCCATCGTTTAGTAATACATAATTACATACGCTCGTCCGTAAGACGAGAAGGTTCTGTACATCAGTAATGAGAATGAGGCAAGAGTTCTTCACGGAATGTTACGAAGGTACGAGAGGGAATGAATGGATGTTAATTAAGATGTCGTGGAAGAATAACGGAGTAGCGGATCTTTGTTGATCACTAGTACCGATAGAACACGTTTTGCAGATTCCTTGGAGTAGTACAACACTTAGGTAGAGGTCAGAGAACGAGGTAAGTGTAGAATATCGTAACGTCACGCTAAGTTTCTGTCCAAACAGAGCGAAGACGGAAAGCTGCCCATGTAAAATAGCCGTCATCCGTTACATGTTTCTTTTTTTTCCTGCTGAACATCGACTATCAGAAAAATCTCCAAGAAGAAAACTGTGTGATGTAGATAGAGAACATGTCATTGAAAATATCTCTGAATAATTTATTTAATCAAAATGGCTCTGAGCACTAGGCGACTTAACTTCTGAGGTCATCAGTTGCCTAGAACTTAGAACTAACGAAACCTAACTAACCTAAGGGCATCACACACATCCATGCCCGAGGCAGGATTCGAACCTGCGACCGTAGCGGTCGCTCGGTTTCAGACTGTAGCGCCTTTAACCGCTTGGCCACTCCGGCCGGCTTTATTTAATCAGGCTTTTCATATTACTGGTTCTACCTCATCTATGATAGTACTTTTTGTAAAAAAAATTTACTGCAAATGTTCCCGAGTTCTCTGAACAGTAATTTGGGAAGGCCACTTGCGGAGAGCTTTTCAGTAATGACATCACTGTTAAATTTGGTTCTTTTAAATTTGTGGGTCTACTGCTTACTCTTAGTTAGTCTCTCAGAAGAGGTAATGTAAAGAGACACAAAACAACAGGAAAGATGAGACGCTGAAACAGTCTTTTCAGACAGTAGCCCTTAGGGCTCTGAAGAGATGTAAGATTAGAAACAAGTCATGTGATACTGATTAAGTAGTTCCTAGATCTATGGATCAATTGCACCATATGTCGTAATGCCTGTAAACAAATCACTTTACTGCTTTTATGGTACCGTACTTCAATCGGTTAAAACGGAACCCTTGTAAGATCGCTTTGTTTTCCGTGTCTGTCAGTCCTTGTCGTTGAGACTCCTTTTTCTCAGGAACGCTTAGAGGTATCGAATTAAAATTTATGTCAAATATAATGTTCTGCGGTCCCTTGGCGGTGTAAAAAATCTAAACTTCTAAGTCACTGTAATCAAAAGATGTGGGATTCATGTCACATATATGTAGATGACCTATTTCTGATTACAGTGAATGACCATGGTCTTTAGATGGGGATCTATAAGTTGCAGGAGACAACCTCAGACCACAACCTAACATTGTCGATAACGCAAGAGATGGAATTTCAGGGCAGACAATCAATAAGAGCTAGGACAGTTTTGAATAATAAAATCTTGGAGCAAGTAAAACATTTTAAATATCTAGGATGCGATATCACTTAGGAACATAACTATGACGTGGATCAAAAATTAAATAAATTTGCTTTCATATGTGGAAATATTGTAAAGAGTTTGCAGAATAAAGCCAGGAAAGAAACCCAGCTGAAGTTTCACAAATCAATAGGAGTACCGACCCTTACTTATGGAAGTGAAGCATGTGCAACAATGAGAACCCAAGAAAGTCGAATACTGGCTTAAGAAACGAGATTCCTAAGAAGTTTGGAGGTATGTGCAAGGGAAGATCGAAAAAGAAATGAAGGGATAAGGAAAGCTTTAGGAATATGGATCCTAAAAGAGAAAATAAACGAAAATGGGAAAATTGAAGGAACAGTAGGCCGTATAGGCAGTACAAGTAAAGGAATAATACCCGAAAACTGCTAATTTGTAATTACATCAGATAACAAACTATTTTTTACCATTCATTGTCTATCTGTCCTTCTTTAAAGACCCCTTTTTCTCAGGAATGACTAGATTAAAGCTCGTAAGTCAATGCAGTAAAAAATACGCCGTTTACGTCACATACTTTGATACTCGCATGCTCACTCGCCAAAATCTGTGGATGAACTATCAATATACAGGGCGAACATTAATAATATCGATAAACTGCAGGGACGGATTGCTGACTGGAGATGGAGAAAAACGGTTCAGATGGCTCTGAGCACTATGGGACTGAACATCTGAGGTCATCAGTCCCCTAGAACTTAGAACTACTTAACTCTAACTAACCTAAGGACATCACACACATCCATGCCCGAGGCAGGATTCGAACCTGCGACGTAGCGGTCGCGCGGTTCCAGGCTGAACCCGGCGGAGATGGAGGAAAAAAGGTTCATGAACTTGTGTGTGGAAACGCATCGTTGCTATGGTATATGGGGCAGACGAATGACAGTTCCTCTTACCACGTGCGTTGGTTTCTTTTGCGTTGTAGGCTGTGTGATCGACGCAGCGTACTGTATGCGGCAGAATGGTCCGTCGGTAAAGAGGACTCATGAGAGAAATCCCGTAACTGTGATGGTCTGGTGCAAAAACCATCGACAAAATCCCCATGGAGGGAAATCCTTGCAGTCACTGTAGGTGATAGAGATAGTAGCGATTGTCGTACAGGATACACATAATCACATTTTGGTTTACACTTGCCTGGAGCTTGTACCACGGTTCGTTTCAATGTCCTGTAGAACCTGGTCCGCGAAATCTGATGTACGCATAGTAAGCCGCCTCCCTGCACGTTCGTCTGTCTGAAAGTACCCATGATCACACAAACGAGAAAGGGTTTGAAATGTTGCGTGATGAGATTGGTGTTTGTTTTGGTGTAGCCTCTCGACCGTTTTCATCTGCTTGGCAGTAGACAAAAACCATCTCGGCTTGTTCCCGGCATGAACACTGGACCATTCTGCTGCTTACAGTAAGCTGCGTCAACCACACAGCCTGCAAATCACAAGGAACACACGGCACGTGGTCAGAGGAACTGTCATTCGTCAGCTCCATACACTATGGTAACAATGCATTTCCAGACACATGTCCATAGGACCCTTTCTCCTCTATTTCCAGTCTGGAATCCTTCCCTGCAGTTTGTAGGTTTTGTTAAAATTCGCCCTGTATATAATTACGTTTGTACAGAAATCTCAGAGTGCGAGTCCTGCTACAACTTGTCTGTTTTTTAACGTGATCTGCATTTATAAACGGGTTTTAACTGATCACTTTCTGATAAGTTTACATAACAAAAAATAAAAGCTTAATACTAAATAAATATCTTTTTCATCTTTCGGCAAGTATCAATTGGCTGCTGTGTGTACTCAACTAGTTCACCTGCTGTTACTTTTCTTAGACCATAGACTGGTAGGGGGAACTCCCCTATACTTTTCGTCTGTTTGTCTGTGTAGTTTATTGTGCCTTCAAGACTTGTTCCATGTGTGTACATCTTCGTCGTCAGTTTATTATGCCTTCGAGGCTTCTTCTGTGTGTGCCTGTTCATCATCACTGTCGCTGTCTTCATCTCTCCTTAGTCTCGTCGCTATTGCACCACCATCGCCGTCGCTGCCGCTGTTGCAGCCGCCTTCGTCGTCGCCGCTGTTGCCGTCCCCTTCGTCACCGACACTTTCGCCGGCGCCGACATCGTCAACAGTCCATCAGCTGGTAACTTCACTGCCACCATGCCTTCTCCAACCACGACCATTGTTTACACTTTACACCTGCTCGCCCCAATCCCCTACCACCATCACATGGAGCACTTCCCCTTCCATCAGGCCTGGCCCCTCTCCCAGTCCTCCCCTCTCCAGGGACGCCATCCTTAGTAGCACCCTCTTCAGATACAGCACAAGGACTACCGTCATCCTTTACAGCAACAACACCAGAATTGCCATCCTGATACATCGATCTACCTGCACCATCTCCACTGACACAGCAGGTTCCTGGACTGTGATACTGTCTTCATCCGAAACCCCTTCCTAACAATCCCATCACCTGTTACCCCCAGTTGTAACCCCACATCCCATCAGGAAGACTACCAAACGCCTTAACGCTGATGCTGCCCCTACCCCTGATCGCCCCCCCTCCCCAAAGAAAAACCACCTAAACAAACGGAAAGCCCAGATTTCATGGACTGTCAGGCCATCTCATCAGCCACCACATCTACAGAACTGCATACCTTCCTCCTCTCTCATTATGACTCCAACTTCCTCAAATCCAAAACCCTGCTCCTCGAAAAAAGAAAATACATCCCTTCCTGACCTGCCACTCAGATCATCCCTAGAAGAACTCCATCCTCATCGAATCCTCTGATCCAGAATTCCATATCAAACTCCTCCAGAAGATCCCTTATGTCACTTTCAGTCCGTATGCAAATCTCACACCCTTCTCCACAACCACCCGAACAAGCAACAACGACTTCCCTGCTGCTCCCCCCCACCACCCTCACTGCTGATATCAAAGAGATCTACCATGAGACCACTATGGAGGAAAGGGAGTCTGAGCTCACCTCCAAACTTGACTTCAAAGTTCAGAAAGCACTCCGTATCTTTGATGATTCTGGCCCAACCTTCAAAGTCCACATCTTCACTGAATCCCCATCCACAACTGACCACCTTCTCCATCATGGGGCCCTGATGTACAAATGACGACACACCACTGAGCCATCTGAATCCTGTCCTCAATCCTACCACTGCCAAAGATGCCTAATGTTAGTCACCACCTAACCACAGAATGAAAAACCGTCCCACATGTCCCCAATTCAAATCCCAACATTTCTTCAAGCAGTGTCCTATCCTCACTTCCCCTTCCCCATATGATACTAATGACCTCCTCCATCTGTCCTATTTGTCCAAGTGCAAGGCTCGACTGCAACACATTCCAAACCTGAGATGACAGTTTCAACCCCCTCCACCCCAACAACTCCCTCTGCCCAACTCCCACATCTGCTGACATCATCTGTTTTATGACTATAGCCCTTCAAAACATTCATCATTTCCAGAGACCATACACCCTACATCAAATTTCCCTTGCTGCTCTCTCTGTCTTCCACCTCAACACACAAGCCACCTATTCCCACAACAAGGTCTACTATCTTTTCACCCATCTCAGCAGCCTAGTTTAAAGCCACCTGGGCCACTCATCCCCACCACTCCTTCTGTCCTTAAACCATTTTGCGACAGCAGTAAATAACCTGTTCGACAATATCTGCTCCTTTGCATCCAAAAATACTTTTTCACACCATATTAAAACGTTTCTCCAACTTCATCATACTATCTAAACTTTGTCGTACATCCTCCATAGAACTGATGATCCGCTCCTCATGGCCTGAGATGGAGTTGCTATTGGGAACCACAAGAACCTCTCTGTTCAGCCACAAACATTCCACAAAACTCCTACTGAACACCTTATTCTCACTCTCTTCCTCAAAACCGTAACTGTCACCTAAGCCACTATCTGTATCTGACAACATCAGCCTATTCCAGACGACTTCCTCACGCATATTCAACCTATATTATTGCCGCTGATATTAACATCCATAGCTGGTCCCATGCTGAATGCCATTGGTTTACTGACTCACTCCATGGTGATATACTCCCTCTCCCATTACATACCTGCCCTGAAAGCAATTCCATTCCTGATGTTATCCTCACCTCTCCTAATCTCCTTGGGCACATTACTGCAGCAGTTCTCAATCCCATCAGAAGCGACCATCTCCCTGTCCTGCTCACCATCCCCTACACCACACATCCTACTCATGTACTCACTCGCCCTGCCTCTCCCAAACATGTCAAGGATTACTACCATACTAGCTGGGATGCCTGAAGGAAATTCATTGCTACCGAACTCGGGAGCCATCCCTCATCCTTCCAAGACCCCCTTAACATCCATTCGCTGCCATCTTCCTACAGCAGAACTTGTCAAATGTCATGTTTGGTGCCAAAATGCACAAACTTCAACATCACATTTCCCATAAACTCTTTGAGGTACTGGAAAGTATTTTACCACCTTGCAGTCGGCTGGAGTGGCTGTGCAGTTCTAGGCGCTACAGTCTGGAACCACTTGACCGCTACGGTCGCAGGTTCGAATCCTGCCTTGGGTATGGATGTGTGTGATGTCCTTAGGTTAGTTAGGTTTAAGTAGTTCTAAGTTTTGGGGGACTTATGACCACTGCAGTTGAGTCCCATAGTGCTCAGAGCCATTTGGACCACCTTGCTAACAACGACCCTGGTCCTTTCTACCCCCTCCTGCACGATAATCACCATCTCCCCAACAACCTATGCAAAGCCAACAACTTTGCGTCCTATCTCTCTGACACCTTCATCATACCAGATGAGACCCAGTTCGATTACCCCTTATTCCCGACAGTACACGATTGTACCAATGCCTCCCTCCCATTCCTTGTGTGTAGCCTCCAGTACCTTGACAACATCCAACAGACCGAGTTCATTACTTCAGTAACAACACAAGACATTTAACAGATACTCCATCACAAACTCCTGGTCACGACTGCTTCACCTACAGACATATGAAAGAATGCCTCTTCTCCTTCCTGGAAATCCTAGCGATCCTTTACAATGTAATCCTACACACGGATTTCTATCTTGAGCCTTAGTTAACTACTCGAATCCTCCTCTCCCTCCAATGTAATCAACCAGTCATCAACACCTCCTCCTACTGTCCCATCAGCCTCCGTGTTTAGCAAGGTCTTTGAGTCCATTCTATCTCGATGTATCCATAAACACCCACAACAACACTTAACCATTTCTGTCCATCAATGTGGCTTTAACCCCAATTTTTCTTTTAATGACCAACTACTATTCCACCAAATCAACAACTAAAAGTCCACCATTTTTGTCTTCCTAGATCTTGAGAGAGTTATGACTGTATGGTATTTCAGGCTCCTCTTTATGCTCCAGAGTTATGCACTTCCCCTAAATTATGGCCGTCTCATTACCTCCTCTCTATAACCGCGCATCTTATGTCACCATCAACATCACCAACTTCTATACCTTCTATCCCACTGCACAGCGGGGGTGCCCCAAGGTTCTGTTCTCTCATCTCTCTGTATGTCCTCTATACTGCTGATATGCTCAAGCCCCCTCTTCTTGTTCATCTTGTCCAGTATGTCAACTGCACTACCTTTCTCGCCCTCTACCCTATCTTCCAGAAATTCCAACGATCCCTCCAGCTCCATCTCAATTCAACCAGTAGCTTCTTAGAATCAACCTTACCAAAATGTAGGTAGTAATAATTATAGGCTGAACCAACCACAGCTTCCGTCGCCAAAACTTTTACCTTACCATTTACGACCATCCTATCTAGTTAAGTAATACAGTAAAATCCCTAGGACTAACATTTGATCGCCAACTAACATGGAAGCCTCATCTACTAACCATTCAACTGAAAGCCTACAACAGACTGAAACTACCAAACTACTAACTGGGCAAACATGGGGATTGCACCCTTCCACAATACTTCACACCTATAAACCCTAATCCGAACCATACTCTGCTATGCCAAAGTGGCATGGTCTTCCGCTCCTACCTCCTTTTATCGCGCTCTACAGATCCTCAAACACCATGCACTCTGCTTAGCCTTTCAAATCTGCTTACCCTCCTTCACATGAATCCTCTACCCACTTATAAAATACTCCTCCCTCCTCTTCAATCTTGAACACCTCTGAATATTTTATATTACCCTTAAACGTGACACTACCCACCCCTCAGTCCCCCCCTCCCCCCTGCTGACCACTGCTGGTACACTGCGCATCTGTACCGCCACATTCCCCAACACTACACCTCCACACTCTTCACAACCTCTACCAACTAAACTTTAATCACCTTCCCTTATCCAATCATGAAATATGCCCTGATACATCCTACCAGATCTAAAAGAACCTGCCCCACCTCCCCCCAGTCAGGGCTCTTTTCCTCTCCTCTCCACCCACATCCTAAGCTGTGGTTTGGAACGGCATTCCTCATCACTCTCCTGAATTCCTGTTCTAAACATCGGCCCACACTAACATCCTCCTGCACACTACCCTAACTGCTAAATTCCTATGGTATCCCTCTTCCCGGCAGTACAGGCCCACTCATCACTTCCCTCATCTGTGTATCCATTTTAATAAGTCAGCACAATGGCTTTTTATTTTTTCAGCTTAAGCAACTGTCCCCCTGTCTTATCTTTTGTGAAACACTCATTTGCCATTCCATCTATGTCACTCTTTCAATCTTAATGAATCAACTAATCCGGTTTTTATATTTTAAATTATGCAACTGAATCTATGTCTTTTTATTAAGTCATACATTCATTTTGTCAACTGCCATGTCCAATTTCATACTATGTTTTAAAGTTCTTACTCTCATATATATGGTTGAAGAGTGGCGACTTATATCCGCTAACAGCGCCCCCCCCCCTCTCTTCCCCCACACACCCATATGCGACTCGAGACGAATGAAATGACAATAAAGAGAAAAAGAAGTATTATTATAATAAACAAGTTACAAGTCTTTAAATAAAAATTCTTCTGTGAAGTAGAAGGTGCAAAGGATAAATTTTCTCAGCTTACATGGGCTGAAGAGGACATTGTGGGTGGGTAGGAATGTAAGTTGATGCAGCTTCAGGCAACGTGTCTTGAAGAAAAGTTGCAGTATAACAGGCATGCCAACAGGATTTTGAATTATAATGGGGTCACTTTCTACTTGGGTAAACTTAGGGTCCCAAAAGGTACCACAGTTGGTAATGAACGTTGTGGCTTAGTTGGGGATTTATTGGGAAAGGGATGATTAGACCACCTAGGGTTATCCATCATCACAAGTCGTTGTGCTCATTGCTGAACATCGTGACCCTATGAACCAAGCATCTCCATCCCAGATGGTGGCCAGCTTCTCTTAGTGCCTGCTGAAGAGGTAGACCGGAGACCTTCTTGATCTGATCTATCTATCTGCTCGCTACTCTTCCTCTTGGTCTCGTGCTCACGATCTTTCCTTGTAAGATTATTTTCTCTAGATTTTCTCCATCTCTCCTCACAATATGGCCAAGAACTGGAGAATTTTTTCGGTGACCCGGGAAGAAAGGCGTCTGGGGATACCGAGTTGTTCCATAATGGACCCATTTGTTCTTCTTTCGGCCCATTTTATGCGTAGAAGCACCAAAGCTCAAACGCATCAAGGCGCTGTTTGCCTCTCGCCTTGAGTGGCCACGTTTTGCAACCATAAAAGAAGACAGAAATCACGAGTGTTTCAACTATCCGGCTCTTTGTGCTATTTGTTATTGCTCTGCACTGCCAGATCTGGGTGAGCTGCTTCATAGCCACTCGCCCTAGCGTGATCCGTCTTCTTATCTCATCTTAACAACTTCCCATGCTGCAGATGGTTGACCCAAGATAGATGAAGGAATGCACCAATTCCAATTCCTTTAATCGACCTGTGAGCTGGATCTGTTCTTCTCGTTCCCTTATCATGAGTTTGGACTTGCTGAGGTTGATGTCTAATCCATATGCTAGATTAATGTCCTTTATTCTTGTTAGTAGCTCAGCAAGTTCATCTTCGCTGTTGGCTAAAAGCACAGTGTCATCAGCAAAGTGGAGGTTGTTGATAGTTCTCCCACTAATTGAGATGCCTTTGGTACAACCATCAAGAGCTTTCCTAATGACATGTTCTGCATAGATGTTGTACAGTTGTGGGGACAGGACGCAATCCTGTCTCACACCTTTTGATACTCTGAAGGAATCAGACATGCCAGCACTTGTCTCTATAACTGAGAAGTGATTATTGTATAGACTTTTGATCAATGCTATCAAGTGGGGTGGGACACCGAACTCTGCAAGCACCTGCCACAACTTTTCCCAGACAACACAGCCAAAGGCTCTCCTATAGTCAAGGAAGCAGATAAAAACAGGAACACAGAACTCTAGCGATTTTTCTATTGTTTGTCTTATGTAGAGGATCTGTTCACGAGTTACTTTCCCTTCAACAAAACCTGCTTGTTCCCTAGATATGTGAGGCTGAATGTGCGGCTTCAAACTTTGGTTCAGGATGTAGAGCAAAATTTTACTTGCGTGAGATATGTGGGCAATAGTTCGGTAATTGGAGCAGTTCCTGATAGGGCCCTTTCTTGTGTAAGGGGATGAAGAGAGACTTTGAGCAGTCATCCGGCCACTCCCAATTTTCCCATATTCTTCTACACAATGAATGCAGCACATCAGTACTTTCCTGTCTCATTTCTTTGATCATTTCTCCAGATATACAGTCTACACCAGAGGCTTTATAATTCTTCAGATGTTGAATCGCATTCTCTATTTCACTGTGTAAAATTGTAGCTTCCAAAGAATGTTGTTCAATTGCTTGATTGTCCGTACTGTTGTTAGTTCCAGAATACAGCTCTTCACAGTACTGTTTCCACCTCGCAACAACGTCTTTCTTGTATCCAATAGGGTTACCCTTTTCGTCATCTACCACGCACATACTAGGATGAAATTCACCGGTGATGCTGCTGATTTTCTTGAAGAGATCACGTACCTGATTGCGATTATGATGCTGTTCTATTTCATTACAGATACCATTAATGAAATGTGCTTTGTCCTTTCTACAATTCCGCTGTATTACTCTGCACAGGTTGTTGTATCTGTCTTGATCCTGGGAAGTGTGGAACCAGTTTTCTTCAGATGGCTTCTCTCTTCAATTAACTGTAGTGTGGACTGCGATATCCAGGGATATTTCGCACACTGCAATTGTTCTGATGTCAGAAGTGACGAGGAAATGACATTCTTCATTCGGTCCCATATTAGTGATGCTGGTGCTTCCTTTTCAAAATTGATCTTGTGAAGTCTTGGTCTTACAAGTTCACCAAATTTTCGAATAGATTCCTTGTTTGTGTGTTTGAGACTCTTAGCTGCCTTTCTTCACTCTTCTTGGTAGATTTAAGCTTAATGCCATTCTTCATTCGGTCCCATATTTGTGATGCTGGTGCTTCCTTATCAAAATTGATCTTGTGAAGTCTTGGTCTTATAAGTTCACCAAATTTTCGAATAGTTTCCTTGTTTGTGTGTTTGAGACTCTTAGCTGCCTTTCTTCACTCTTCCTGGTAGATTTAAGCTTAATGCGCATTTTCATGGATAGCAGAATGTCATCACTACCACAGTCAGCTCCAGGAAAGGTTTTACAATCTAAGACTGAAGTCTTCCAACGTCTTCGCTCTAGGATGAAGTCAATTTGGTTTCTAAATCTATCACCAAGTACAGTCGTCTTGGGTGATGTTGGAACATTGTGTTACACATGGACATGTCGTTACTCACATAGAAATAAAGTAAGTTCCTGCCTCGTTCATTTCTCTCCCAAGACCACAAAGTCCAACGAAGGATCGTAAGTGCGAGTCTGGGGTAGTATTTCCAACGTTAGCATTGAAGTCGTCTTCGATTATTATCTGTTCTTTGTTAGGGATATTACTAAGGACTTGCTCCAGTTTGTCATAGAACTTCTCCATCTCCTCATCTGATGCAGTAGCTGTAGGAGCATAGATTGAATCATGTTGAGTCTGCACGGGGAAGCATTCAGTTTGATAGAGATGATCTTGTCATTAATGGGTTCGTAACCTACAACACAGTTGATCAGATTTCTAGGAACAACTATCGCAACACCGTTCTCGCTTTGGTCACTACTCCCTGAAAAGTACACAGTGTTCCTTCCTAGAGCCATGAAATGGCCACTTCCTCTCCAGTGAGTCTCACGAAGCTCAAGAATATCCAAACATTCCATGTTGCAATCTTTCTTACAGTTCACAGGGATAATTTCACTGTGACTTATCTCCCCCCCCCCCCCCCCCACCCCCCCAGAGATCTGACTGGGGGACTTGAAGCTCCGGATAATTTTGAAGTGAGAAAAGCCATGGGGTTCTCATGGGAAAAGTATCAGTGGTGGTTTCCCGTTGCCATCCACTGACCTCCAATTCCAGTCTGCTCGCGACTCAGTTTCCCTCTGGGGTTGGTTATCCAACCTTCCTCTGAGTTGCTCGGATTAACAGGGGCACCACGCGTAGGTAGGAAGCTGGAGAAGGGTTATTAGACTTCTAATATTACAAGACCTTTTGATTAATAATTCTAACGCTGTTCGAGCCTTTGTTTCTGTCACTGCGTACTTTCTTTTTTTCCTCGAGCTACATCGTGAATACATTGTCAAGGAAGCTCTGGAATAAAATATAAATGATGGTTGTGTGTTGAGAGAGATTTCAATTTGCTGAATAGCCAACAGGACGATCTTTGGTGGATGCTGTTTACAGCCAAGGTGTGCCAAATGAGAAGAAAAATTTGGAAATTTGTGGTAAGGTCTTATGGGACCAAACTGCTGAGGGCATCGGTCCCTAAGCTTACACACTAATTAATCTAACGTACGCTATGGACAACACAAACACCCATGCCCGAGGAAGGACTCGAACCTCCGACGGGAGGAGCCACGCGGACCGTGACAAGACGCCCTAGACCGCGCGGCCACCCGTTGTGGCAAAATGTGAAGATCTCTCAGTATACTCATTAGTAGAAGTGAAATCCTGGACACCACTACACCACGTTCCTTGTGTATTGATATTGAATTAAAGCATTCGTATACTTGAGGATGTTTTTCCCGTCGAACTACCACATCCAGTTAAGAACCTGAAACTAGTTTCCACCCAACAAGTGCATAATATATGAGTACACGAAGGTAGAAGAGACAGACTATGTTAAATTCTTGAAATTACGACTTAATAATAAATTTATTTGGAGAAGCACTCCACATAAAATTCGAGACATCTAAACAAAATTTTATTGAGATAAACATGGTGATGTAAAAATACAAAGAAAGATGTATTACTTTGCTTATTTTTCGTTATTGTCATATAGTCTTGTATCTTGAGGAAACTCGTCAAATCAAGCTAGTTTCTCGAGTCTAAAACAGGGCACTGATCGTTTTTTGTGGAGCAAATTCAAGAACATCGTGCAGAAGTCCGTCCAAGTATTGGGTATGCTAACTTGCTTCACAGTTTATTTTCTCCTTAATGAAGTTAGTAACGTTTCAAAAAACAGTTCAGTTCACAGAATCAGTACCGGGAATGAGATCGATATACACAAGACATAAAATCACTTCCTTTGATCCAGATAGAATATTACACTACTGGCCATTAAAATTGCTACATCATGAAGATAACGTGCTACAGACGCGAAATTTAACCGACAGGAAGAAGATGCTGTGATATGCAAATGATTAGCTTTTCGGAGCATTCAAACAAGGTTGGCGCCGGTGGTGACACCTACAACGTGCTGACATGAGAAAAGTTTCCAACCGATTTCTCATACACAAACAGCAGTTGCCCGGCGTTGCCTGGTGAAACGATGTTGTGATGCCTCTTGTAAGGAGGAGAAATGCGCACCATCACGTTTCCGACTTTGATAAAGGTCCGATTGCAGCCTATCGCGATTGCGGTGTATCCTACCGCAACATTGCTGCTCGCGTTGGTCGAGATCCAATGGCTGTTAGCAGAATATGGAATCGGTGGGTTCAGGAGGGTAATACGGAACGCCGTGCTGGATCCCAACGGCCTCGTATCACTAGCTGTCGAGATGACAGGCATCTTATCCCTATGGCTGTAACGGATCGTGCAGCCACGTCTAGATCCCTGAGTCAACATATCAACATATGGGGACGTTTACAAGACAACAACCATCTGCACGAACAGTTCGACGACGTTTGCAGCAGCGTGGACTATCAGCTCGGAGACCATGGCTGCGGTTACCCTTGACGCTACATCACAGACAGGAGCGCCTGCGATGGTGTACTCAACGACGAACCTGGTTGCACGAATGGCAAAAGTAATTTTTTCGGATGAATCCAGGTTCTGTTTACAGCATCATGATGGTCACATCCGTGTTTGGCGACATCGCGGCGAACGTACATTGGAAGCGTGTATTCGTCATCGCCATACTGGCGTATCACCCGGCGTGATGGTATGGGGTGCGTGGGTTACACGTCTCGGTCACTTCTTGTTCGCATTGACGGCATTTTGAACAGTGAACGTTACATTTCAGATGTGTTACGACCCGTGGCTCTACTTTTATTCGATCCCTGCGAAACCCTACATTTCAGCAGGATAATGCACGACCGCATGTTGCAGGTCCTGTACGGGCCTTTCTGGATACAGAAAATGTTCGACTGCTGCCCTGGCCGGAACATTCTCCAGATCTCTCACCAATTGAAAACTTCTGGTCAATGGTGGCCACGCAACTGGCTCGTCACAATACGCCAGTCACTACTCTTGATTAACTGTGGTATCGTGTTGAGGCTGCATGGGCAGCTGTACCTGTAGACGCCATCCAAGCTCTGTTTGACTCAATACCCAGGCATATCAAGGCCGTTATTACGGCCAGATGTGGTTGTTCTGGGTACTGATTTCTCAGGATCTATGTACCCAAATTGCGTGAAAATGTAATCACACGTCAGTTATAGTATAATATATTTGTTCAATGTATACCCGTTTATCATCTGCGTTTCTTCTTGGTGTAGTAACTTTAGTGGCCAGTACTGTAGATCATTTGAAAAAACACATTTCAATGACTTCCTAGCATGTACAAAAAATAGCTAATATCAAAGAAGAGCTGAGGAGGAGTCAATGCATTTCTTGTTGCACAACTCCTCCTACTTCACTGACGAATTTATTAACAGAATGAATCATTCTTTTTAATATTAATGAAACTACAAAATATGAGCGCCGTGTGATATCTGATCTCATCGCTGTAGCAGTAGAATATGTGGAAGTTAGCATTGTAAATTGTTTTCATTGACGATTCTTGTCTATAAAAACTTAAAAATTGTCTTATACACTTACATGGCTTGAGATAATAAAAATGGTTCAAAAGGCTCTAAGCACATGGGACTTAACATCTTAGGTCATCAGTCCCCTAGACTTAGAACTACATAAACCTAACTAACCTAAGGACATCACACATATACATGCCCGAGGCAGGATTCGAATTGCGACAGATTCGATTGATAGAGAGCAGAGAAAGTTAAGATGGTAGTTTTCATGCTTCAGTTGTAAGTAATCTCCACCCCTTGAGTTCAACACACAGAACGTCCATAGAACCATATGAATCTATGAGAAAAGTCCTTCTTTGGGGAGTTGTTCAACTCATGCATCACATTAGCTTAAATGTCAATTATGTCGTCAAAGCGATGATCGTTCATATAAATTTCTGCACTTCGTCGTTCTTCGGTAGATTCGTACTGATAAAACATAACACCAACCTTATCAGCCATGATGATTTTGTTCTAGAAAAGCAAAGTCTGCGTTCTGCATTTCAATCAAGTTGCAGCAGGCGTCCTCGGATCGTTGTTTTTTGTTCGGGAGTCACGGCGTGTGGGACAAACTTTGCACATACTTTCATTTTCTGGAAAACACTTCGGAGAATCTCTTGAACACTTGATTTACATATGTTGCTCCATTTTGATGTGTGACAACACTGACACATTACGGCTACATGTCCAGTACTTAACACTGTCTGCTCACAACTGACTGGACGGATGCACGTCTGTCGTTTACTGTCGGTTGATGTAGCTGGCATTGTAGGTACCGCGCTTACCTCACTTATACGCCAGGAGTGGAAGTAGCCTCTGAACCTTTCGATCGACGAAAGCAGCCAAATTGCCACTCTTCAGCACTCTGAAAACATAATTTTTAAATTTAATAAGCCGGCCGCGGTGGTCTAGCGGTTCTAGGCGCGCAGTCCGGAACCGTGCGACTGCTACAGTCGCAGGTTCGAATCCTGCCTCGGGCATGGATGTGTGTGATGTTCTTAGGTTAGTTAGGTTTAAGTAGTTCTAAGTTCTAGGGGACTAATGACCACAGATGTTAAATCCCATAGTGCTCCGAGCCATTTGAACCATTTTTTAAATTTAATATAAGCTAATTGAAGAGGAATAACCGAAAATGATGGTGTTTATTGAAAGATAATGATGATGTGATATACACCCTTTTCATCAGGAAGACGATGTGATGGGTGCTCCTAGTAATTGTCGATGGGAACTGCAACGTGTGAAATATTGAAGACGATGTTACAGGGAAAAGTATATGGGGTGTTTATATGCAATGTACGTATTAGGACATCAGTAAGATGCCAGATCAGCAAGGTAAAATGTGCTGAAGCCTTCATTTGTGACTGGTTAAGTAGGGTAGGTTAGGGATGGAAGGAAGAGTTTTTTTTCGGGGATGAGTCTTGGAAGGGAAGGAGACAGAAATTACACTGAGAAAGAACGTAAAGTGTTTGGAGATGGAAGAAAAGTGGAATGTGTTGACAGAGGCACAGTAGAATGAAGGAGACTATAGGGTGTTGGGATTCAGGTATACAGGAGACGTATGAGAGGCGAAAGGTGTTCTAGATGTTTGAAATGGGATGCGAATTTATGAGATAGCACAGGATAATGGTGGGAGAAGGTAGACGGATAGGGAACTGTGCAGAGTGCATGTCGTTCGAGGATTTGGAGAGACTGATTGAATTACTTTTTGGGTAGGTAGACTGGACGTTTGTGGATCGTCAGGTGAATGTCTGTCTATAATGTTCACGTAGTTTTTCTATAAGTATTGCTTGGGATTTTTCAGGATTTGTGGAAAGGTCAAACAGTTTAATCCAGGAGGTGAAAGTGAGATGGATCGCAGAGATCATTGAGATGAGCAGAGGTAGCATGTACTGCAAGGAGGGCAGTGATGTCAATATACTGAAGTAGGTAGACCAGAATGAATAGTTTTGTTTAGCTATACCGTGGCAGGGCAGATCCTTGGGACACACTTGCAGCTGGATGGAAATTTCGAGAGTCAGTGTTATTGATAATTACACAGTATGAATGGTTAGTGAAAAAGGATTAAATAAGGCTGATGATACCGGAGAAGTCTGAACAGGAGATCGGAATGCAAAGGTAAGGTTGTAGGCTTAGTCGAGCCCAGAGACAGGGGGAGGCAGGAGGTTAACTGTGCGTGTCACTATGTATGAGGGGCAGTCAAACGAAAACTGAACAGCCGCCACAGCTAGACTATGAAACGGTTCCATTCAAAAGTAGTCACCACACACTTTAATACATTTAGCCTACTGGGAGACGAGATGATCAATCCCTGTTTTGAAGAAAGCTGTCAGCCTCTGACGGATCCACAATCGTACCAACCCCTGTACCTCCTCCTCCTACTGAAACTGACCTCTACGCATGTCTTTCTTTGGGTCGTCCCGGACTGTACAGAGGATGTTGCAGCATTCCCCAACCAAATCGCTGAAGTGTAGCCTTCATCTGATTGGCAGTGTGAGAGTGGGCTTTATGTCATGCAACAGGATGACGAGAGCGACGATCTTGCACAACCCACCTTTCATACACTGAACGTGTGGTCCAGCCTTTGCCACATTGACGCGGTATTCTGTAGACTGACCCCAGCTTTCCGCAAAGCCATATCTTCTTTTAACGAATGGAGAAGAGCGCAATTAAATTTGACAACTGTGTTTTAACTCCACATGTTCGCAATTCGACAGAAGGTGGTCATGTAGTCAAGACCAATGCATATCTACCCACCAGTATTTGATGAGTGAAATAAACGTTCTGAGTGTCCTTTTTTCACTTAAGGTGTTTTCATTTATGTTGTGTTCTCTCTACTTCTTTCATGTCTCTAGACTTGTTCCAATTGACAAAACATGGAGAAAATGTTTGTAACATTCATTGGCATAGGGTGCATAGTTTTCGTGCCAAGCAGTGCTTCTTTCTGTGGTTCCGAGTGCCATGCGTCAAGGTCACCTCAATTTAGTCGATGCTCGGTTTATGTGGTAAGCAGAGTGCATGTAGCGTTTTGTTTGTATCAATAAGTTCCTAGTAAAGATCCACCGAACAATGAGGTTACCAAGCCTTAGTATTGGTTCAATATCATAAAAGTTCTGCATTTATTTCACTCGGCTACGATACTGAAAGTAGTATCAGTAATCTCATATTTAATATTTGTATTCATTCCTTATTGCCAAACACCTGGAGCACATTATGCAGTACAGTTTATATTATTGTTTTAGGCTTCCTGCAACTGCATTAATAAAAAGAATGATGTACCATTTTACTGGAAGTTCAGACTTATCAGTCGTTATAGTGGAATAAATGCGATGCAAAGAAATGATCAAGGAACTTATTTACTAGGTTTATTGCATATAATCAAACTGAAACAATGCAGTTCAGACACGCTGCACATGGCAACCCGGCAAACATTACTGTTGTTCTCACAAATATAATGTATTGCTTCAGCATTAAAGCAACTTGGAGTACCATGTAAAGCGATCTTAATGAAATAGTTATTTTACAAATTATTTCTTTTTTTTGCATTGATGAGGTAGCAAATTATATGGAATTAGAATATTTTATCAACTATGTGGATGCAAATAAACTATGAACAAAAATACACTGAAGAACCAAAGAAACTGGTATACGCACGCGTGTTCAGATACAGAGATATGTAAACAGGCAGAATACGGCCCTGCGGTCGGCAACACCTATATAAGTCAACAAGTGTCTGCCGCAGTTGTTAGATCGGTTACTGCTGCTACAATGACATGGTATCAAGATTTAAGTGAGTTTGAACGTGGCGTTATTGTCGGCGCACGAGCGATGGGACACAGCAACTCCGATGTACCGATGAAGTGGGGATTTTCCCGCACGACCATTTCACGACGGTGCCGTGAATATCAGGAGTCCGGTAGAACATCAAATCTCCGACATAGCTGCGGCCGGAAAAAGATCCTGCAATAACGGGACCAACGACGACTGAAGAGAATCGTTTAATGTGACAGAAGTGCAACGCTTCCCTATATTGCCGCAGATTTCAATACTGGACCATCAGTAAGTGTCAGCGTGCGAACCACTCAACGAAACATCATCGATATGGATTTTCGGAGTCGAAGGCACACTCGTCTGCTCGTGAAAACTGCACGACTCACAGCATTACGCCTCGCCTGAGTCCGTCAACACCAGCACTGAACTGTTGATGACTGGAAACATGTTACCTGCTCGAACGAGTCTAGTTTCAAATTGAATCAAGCGGATGGACATGTACTGGTATGGAGACAACCTCATGAATCCACGGACCCTGCATGTCAGCAAGGAACTGTTCAAATTGGTGTAGGCTCTGTAACAGTGTGGGACGTGTGCAGTTGGAGTGATATGTGACCCCTGACAAGTCTAGATACGACCCTTGACAGGTGACACGTACGTAAGCATCCTGTCTGATCACTCGTATCCATTCATGTCCTTTGTGCATTCCGACGGACTTGGGCAATTCCAGCAGGACAGTTGCTACAGAATGGCTCCAGGAACACTCTTCTGAGTTTAAACGCTTCCGCCGGCCACTGGTGTCCCTAGACATGAACATTATTGAGCATATTTGGGATGCCTTGCAACGAGCTGTTCAGAAGAGGTCGCCTCCTCTCGTACTGTAGAGGATTTATGTACAGCCCTGCAGGATTTATGGTGTGAATTCCCTCCAGCACTACTTCAGACAGTAGTCGAGTCCATGCCACGTCGTGTTGCGGCACTTCTGAGTGCTCGCGGGGGCCCTAGACGATATTAAGCAGGTGTAAAAGCTTCTTTGGCTCTTCAGTGTAGATAGATTGCTTTTTTTAAATTTTCCTGACAAATGTGAGATTTGACGTTTAGGATGTTTATCGTTTCGACTCTTAGTTTGGTGGTGCATAAGCCTGTTGTCTTAAAACTCACCTTAAGGTGGCTGTCTGGACGTCAGCCAAAGTATCGAGGCAAAATAATCAGCATCAACAAGCAGTAATTCTCTGACATCATAGGTATCAGTGAGTAATTGTTGCGACCTGATAATTTCAAGATACAAACAGTGTAGACAATTTGATCCCCCAGGTGACAGTTTTTAACATTAGAATTTGTTTATTTATTTGCCGTATGTAGTGCCTAACAATTCAGAACGGTGCACGAGATGGAGGGGATCAAACTATAACGTGTATGTTCCATTAAATTTCGTGCGTGCTGTCGCATAGACCCTATTTAGTCTCTCAATACTTCGGCTGTACACCTTTCGGTCATCTTTAGTGTGTGCCACGAAAACATGAAGGTGTATTCTTGGCGCTTTTGCTCAAAAACGAAATAATACTGTCATTCACTGAAGTACTCCGTGCCTTAGTCGAGATCCCGGTTCATAAACAGCTGATTGTTGATGGCTACATCTCACAGTGTGGGTATCAGTTTCGACTATTGACGTTGCATTGTATCCGAAAGCGTAATCGAGACTGAAGCTTACAGTGTTCTGAAACACGAGGTAAAGTTAAAAAAAATTAAAAAATGGATAGTTTCTTTAAGAAAGAAGCGGTTAATAGAGTATATGGTTTCTCTAATTACCACACAAGGGCTTGAAGGCAGCGTGGTATGGACTATGACTATGTTGTTGCTGATGAGCTTTATTTTAAATCGATCTCTTGTCGAGAAAGAGCTATGCAGAGGTCCTGAAGCGTCCTATCAGACAGTTCATGGGTTGCAGTTCGTCTCACCAGTCAATCTCGCAGATGTTGTACACCATGGATCTGGAGATCCCGATGGAGGTCTATCTGCGGGGGAGGGGGAAGAAGAAGGGAGGACTTCACTTGCAAAATATTCTGGACAAGTTATACCTCCAAGTTTGCGCTCTGCAGTAGTTGTCCCGAAACGTTATTTTCTTTATCTATACCTCCAGTGTGATTGAAAGCTTTTCTATGTTTCAAACTCTTTGTAAACACTTGCCACCCAGTAGCAGCAGAAAACATTGTTGCAAACGTTATAGGAAAAATGTTGCAAACTCATTGTGTCTTTTCTTTTCTTTCTTCCTTTTTCTATTGCCTGTATTTTTAGGGTGGCCGGATGCCCTTCCCGCCGCCACCCCATACCCCCCAGGACGGAATTAGAGTACCCCAGCTGTCTGCGTCTAGTGTAAACCGTGAAATAGTGTGAATGTGTTTCAAATGTCTGCGAGTCGTGTAACTGAGGCGCGACGTACGGACCAGCCCGGTATTCACCTAGCAGGATGTGGAAAACCGCCTAATAACCACATCCAGGCTGGCCAGCACACTGGCTGTCGTCGTTAATCCGCCGGGCGGATTCGATCCTGGGCCAGCGCGCCTACCCGAGTCCAGGAAGCAGCGCGTTAGCGCTCTCGGTTATCCTGGCAAGTGTTGCAAACTCACTGTGTATGGATATGTAAAAGTTGGAAATGTGGTTGCATGCCTCTGTACGTCTAAGCGTCAACAGAATTCTTCCAACTGGCAACCTAGATCTCAAGCTTCATACGTCCACACAATCTAATGCCTTCCCACATAGTTCCCCAACTTCATGAAACTTTTTTCCCAACGACGTTCTTGTAATAGCTGTAACATGTCAGTGGCGGTTTTTCCTGGGGTTCATCAGGTACCCATGCGTAGGATGTGGGGTATTGTGCGTCCAGCATTCACTGAGAGGTATAAGTGCTGAATGAGCGGCAAGATGGCCACAAGTGTTCGAAAAACTTTTTGTATAATTTAGTATTAGTGGCCATGTGTCAGTTACACTGTAAAACGAACTTGAGAATTTGTTATTGCATAAAGGCTGCACGAGTTGAACAACGTTACAACCAGAATAGATTGGAACTGATTTTTTTGGAACAATCTAGATCCCAGTGATCGCCATTGTCTTTCAGTGACTATGTCAGCCTACGACTGCTTCACCAGCAGAAGATGACTATGGTATTGTCAGACATTATTCGAGGATTTGTGCTAACCCCTAAGACGGCAGGATTATCGCTCAGAATGCTCTGCCACTTCCCCTCAAGACTAGTTTGCGACGAAAGTCATTCTGCAAACTGAAAACGGATTCATGTGTCAGGCGGACATTCTTGAAGTCATTCATGGTACCGTACAGTCACAGTTTTTGGAAGATTCTCTGATGCGAAACAGGGTAAATGTGATATCCGAGGACTACGCTCAGATCACAACGAAAGTGCGAATTTGACCGAAAGATATAGATTAAATGCACTGTTTTTCTACATCTTTCAATAAAGTGCAGTATTCCATTCCTGCCCAGGCAGCACAACTACTGTTTGGTGGGAAACACTACGTCATTTACGTTGATTTCTCTCATTTTCCCCTTTCACTTTACTTTTTTCCTATTATCTTTCTTTTTTTTTTGTCACTAGTATATACACTGATGAGCTAAATTTCACAACTGTACACCGCGAGACTGAGTGGCACCTAGCGATGTTACTGGCCTGCAATGCGGTAGGAAAGAGCACAGGATGACTCCGTGATGATGTGATGATGTTACAATCTTTCAGGGGTGATCGAGAAGGGTACGTGTGCCGATTTCAGGTAAGGGACCCTAGTCCGGAAACGACCGAGTCGAAATTTGTAACCAAAAGCCGTCCTGTTACCACTGACGGTGGAATACATGCATCGATACTGTTGTTGATGAGACTGCGGGGTAGGCAACCCCGACGAGCACTTAGATGTAGAGGTTGCGATAATGACGCAGCTAAACCTGTGCAGATGGCGTACTGTGTACTATGAGCAGTGCTGCTGTTCTATGTCCGCACTGTAGTAAACTGCAGTCTGTGTTTACAAGTTTAAGTAGTATCGTCGATCATCCCCAACAAAATGGAATGTACGTGGTGATGGAACACGTAGACGTGATTTACGTATGTGGGCAAGCAAATAGAACCAACAGAGAAGCGGAAAGGATCAAATATCTGATTGGAAGACATCCGACTCACATCATTTTTCCAAGACTGTTTCAACGATTAAGTGAAACTGGGCAATTGGTTTGACAGTCCAGCGATCTAGGAGGACGACGAAATGCAGGGGCTCCTGAATTGGAAGATGCAGTGCTTGCTCGCGTAGATGAGGCATCTGAAATCAGCAATATATCGTATCAAATGTACATGAAATAAAATTTTCGTGGAGTACCGTGTGGATGGCCAGTATTGTGGGAAAAGGAATACATCCCACCAGAAAGTACATGCTTTGATTCCTGCTGACTTCAGACCTCGTGTCGTGCTCAGACAACCATTCTTACAGCGCTTTGCAGTCGATATTCACATTCCCGCATATGCACTTTTCACGGATGAAGTCTTTCACATGAGTCGCAACAGTCGTGTTTGGGGCACTGAGAATCCCCATGCTACAGTTGTGAAGAAACACCAACGCAAATTATCCGTCAACATGTGGGCAGCCATAGTCAGTGATCATGTATTAGGCCCGTTTCTTCTTCCTTCCCCCTCAAATGCACCAGTGCACACAAAGTTTATCAGACATACTACCCAGGGTCCTGGAATACGTCTCCCTTATTATCCGTCTACAGATGTGTGGTTCCAACATGATGAAGCCCCCCCAACTAAATTTGGATTGAGGGTTCGTGAACGCCTGGATCAGACATCCCTAAAAATTAAATAGGCAGAGGAGTTCTGTTTCGTGGTCAGGACGTTCACCTGATCACACCCCACTTGATTTTTTCTTGTTGGGCCATGTTAAAAATCTTGTATACGAGACCGCTCTCGAGCCTGAAGAACGTCTCCTGGCAGGGATTCTCGCTTACTTTGGCATTGTACAAACGACACCGGGGATATGTCTGCATTGGCGCTGGAGAACGCCATTTTGAACAAATGTTATAAATGTAGCAGCTTGTGAAACTTGTACAGGTATTTGGAATTAATTGTGGCATAGACTTATGATTTTCAGTCACTGATATCAAGTTAGGGTGCGCTGTTACTAGTCCATCATCAGGGGAAGTTATCTGAGGGTACTGGGGGATATTCATCGAGAGTTCTGTACGTCATGATCAGGGTTCGTAATCTGGCCTCCTTAGTCTGAGCTCTGCGAGAGGTTAAGGTAGAACTTGAGTAGATTTTCGCCTATACGTTCCAACTGGGTCGTTTCCGGACTAGGGTCTCTTACCTCAAATTGATACATCTACTCTTCTCTGAAATTTTGTAACATCACCACGAAACAACCCTGTACAGACGGGGAGCAGAGATAATGGAAAATGATTTTACCGACGATATGGGCCGCAACTGCGGAAATCCACTCAGATAAGCGACTTTTACAATGGGAAAATCGTTGTAACTTGGTAACTGACAACGAGCATGTCGGAAACTGTGAAGCTGATTGCAGTTCACGTGCGACTCTTGTGATTAGCTTCCTTCAGCCACTTCCCACAGATGCTCACGAGTAGCTGAGAAAGTGTTAGGTATCCATCCTCATCGCAGAACGTGGAGGTCAGAGGCTTGCCTGCTCTACAAAACAGGCCAGGTGGTGATCTGTGGCAGATCTGACGAACGAAGAGTACAATGGTGGTTCAGCCACAAGTGTTTTCGAGCACACCATTCGGTGCAGAGTGGTGGACATGGAGCTCAGCAACATATGACATCGACATGTACCAGTAATGAACCAGAAACGGCGTCAATTACGATTGCAGTGGGCATGGGACCATCGAGTTTGGACGGTGTATCACTGGGAAAGTGTCACCTGGTCGTATGAAACACGCTTCTTGTTACACTAGGTCGATGACTGTGTCCGGATACACTGTCATCCAAGGGAACTGTTACTCAAAACATGCAGCCCTATGGGGGCAGTATCATGGTATTGGGAACATTTACGTCGCCTTCCATGCGAATTGTGGTGGTAACCGCTGTAGATTATGTCAACGATGTTGCAGACAACCTGCATCCCTTCCTTCATGCTTCTTGATGTCTTGCTGTGCGGGGTAGCCGCGTGCTCTGGGGCGCCTTGCCATGAATCGCGCGGCTCCCCCCCCCCCCCCCCCCCCCTCCTCCTCGGAGGTTCGAGTCCTCCCTCAGGCATGGGTGTGTGTAGTGTCCTTAGCGTAAGTTAGATTAAGTAGTGTATAAGCCTAGGGACCGATGACCTTAGCAGTTTGGTCCCACAGGAACTTACCACCACCACCACCACCACCACCGCTTGGTGTATTCCTCGACAGCGATTGCATTCTCCAACAATATAACTGACCGTGTCACAAGGCCAGAGTCATGATACAGTGGTTTGAGGAGCTCGATAGTGGACTCACCCTGTCGTCTCGGCCACCAAATTCGCCTGATCTGACGCTGCAGTCATGGACTGTGAGGCTGGTCCCGGCGGAGGTTCGAGACCTCCCTCGGGCATGGGTGTGTGTGTTTGTCCTTAGGATAATTTAGGTTAAGTCGTGTGTAAGCTTAGGGACTGATGACCTTAGCAGTTAAGTCCCATAAGATTTCATACACTTTTTTTTTTCGCCTGATCTGAACCGGATGGAGCACGTCTGGGACACTATCGAGCACCTGCTCTGCGCCCACACACCACTGGTCCACAATTTACGAGAATCGCATGACCCATGATTGGACATCTGGTACCTCTTAAAATCCACCAAGGACTTGTCAAATCCATGCCACGCACAAAAGCAGTTGTATTGGATACCAAAGGTAGACCAATGCAGGCAAAGATCCATAATCATAGCCCAGAAGCGTACAAAGTAAGTTTAAATAATTTTAAAATCATACTAACGATAGACTTTGTTTATTATCTGTTTTTTTTGGGGGGGGGGGGGGGCAAGGAATGAGAGACTGAAAGTGGAGGCATACCAAAGGGATTTTTGATAATAATCAGCGCACAAAAAATGGCTCTGAGCACTATGGGACTTAACATCTGTGGTCATCAGTCCCCTAGAACTTAGAACTACTTAAACCTAACTAACCTAAGGACATCACACACATCCATGCCAGAGGCAGGATTCGAACCTGCGACCGTAGCAGTCGCGCGGTTCCGGACTGAGCGCCTAGAACCGCGAGACCACCGCGGCCGGCGTATAATCAGCGTACAAAGTTGTACAAACCGAGAATTAACAATGTAATAGTAAATATCCGAGACTAATTCCTACATTTCGGATTAGGATTATTCTTGTGTTTTATTTCATTTGAATTTTCCTTATAGCATCGCATATTCTCAAAATTATTTCAGTCCAAAATTTTCATCGCCATTATTACACAATGTATTCATACTTTTATATAAAGACTATGTAGTTTCTAAAAGTCAGTTACTACCTAATTGCTGTAGAAAATTCTCGAGTTTTGTAACATTTCAGATTGTGACCTCAGTGACGTTGTAATTTATGTACCGTGATTGGCCACTTCATAGTTAGGCTGTGAGTAAGATATACACATGGATTCCATTTATTTTGTTATTTGGTCATTCAGTACAACTGCTGTACATAGTACGCATGTTTTTGTTCTGTCTTGGTAAGTAGCTGCACTAGAAAGGAAGATACAAGAGCCTCTTATATACGCTGAAGTATTGAAAGACTTATCACGAAACACTGGTTTCAGACAATCCTGCATAAGCATGCACGATCCCCTCGCTTCTAAACTGATACTATTATTACTCAGCCGCGAGTCTGTAGAGGGTGGTAATGTGACGACCAGTACAACTGGTCAGCATTTCCACCCGGAATTTGCGAGTGTAAGTCGGACCTTCCTTGATCCGCCTTGGTGGGTCGTGTCGTCGGATTTCCTCCTACCTATGCGCGGTCCAGCTCTCGTAAATGTCGTCCCGTGCAATTGCTTCATTGGCGCATTGGATGTCTCTGTCGGTGGAAGCTAATTATCTGAAATTGCTGTCGATCAACTTTGGGGTATCTATTTATTCGAAATTAACATTCAGAATGCCGCAATATCACTTTTATTCCTATTAGATCAATAATGAAACACTCATGTCACAATCTACTCGTAACCGAGAGCATGGCTACCATCGAACAAGACAAGAAGAGCTCTTAACGCTGACTGCCGACTTTGGCGCGCAGTCCGTATCTCTTACTAGTTTCGTCAGTTTGTGGATTTCCGATCAAGTTCGTACTTACGAAGATATGCATTTGTTAATGAACGGGTGTGCATTTTAACTAAGCAAAATTATGATAAATAGTTTTAAACATCCAGATGCTCCTCCTAGTATTCATGTTGGCATAAATGACTTTAGTTATTAAATATAAATAAACAAAATCGGTGACTTTGGCGCCAAGATGGTGGTACTTCCCGTCATGTATATTTCCCAGGTGACGCTTGTTGCTACGTTCCAGCGCCGAGCCCTACCCCACTACGCGCGACATGTGGTCGCTTCGTCACCTAGCCAGCCAGCGTGGGAAATGCTCTCCGACTCATGGCCGACTATGGACTACAGCACTTCCTAACTATCGTGAATACTTCAATAAGAGACTATAATTTATTAAAACTGGTAAAAATGTCTTCCTCATGTAAGAGACACCTTAAAAGCAGCTTACACTAATCGTTCGCTGTCACTCCCTATCCACGCAGTTCTGTACCATTCGCTTTGAACCGGCGAGTATTCCCAAAGTGCGATATAATCGGCACGTGGCCCCTTCCATATGGCTAAGGAAATATGGCGAACTACAGCACAAAAAAGCGCGAAGCCTATGGCACAGCATCGAGCCTGCGCGCACTTCTTAGACTACAAAACACTTATTACTCTGCATATGAAATAGAGAGGGAGGAAGAAATGGAAGGGACGAGTGGAAGTTGACTTCCAGCCGCATAGGGCATTCCGGTAAAGCTATGATGAAAGTTGAAAATTTGTGGCGGAACGAGACTCGAACATGGATTTACTGCTTTACGCGAGCGATTGTCTTAACTGCTTCGGTCATCCGGATGCGGTCGCCGACCGATTCAAATTTCCAAATTATCGCACGCTTCAATACAGAGTCCCTCATCCATTAACCCCCTGCTTACAAATTATTAATTCTCGTAGGGGTTTGGTAGATATTAGTGCATCCGTATTGAAACAAACGTCGTGGAGCCGTCGCGCTTCTACAGAAACGTATATGAACGATAAATCCGGGTTCGCATCCCAGTTGAAACGTAACAGCCCAGTTAGACTCTCTTAAAACATGTATTCTCCAGATGAATTCGGAATTACACATGCATACAAAAATATGTAACTCGTCTAAAAAAAATATAACTGCAAAAATAACTGTTTGAATTCATTTACCTCAAAGTGTAGAAGCTCTGTAAATGAAGGGAACAATTTCCATGAAGGGAGCCTCAAGTAATTAACGATATATGTAAATGCATTATTGTAATTATGTATTCGTGAAATTATACACAAATAGTATCACAAATACGACCCAAAATAGAATTGTACTTGCTGTTCTGGAATGAACGTACGTTTATACATGTATTTTCAGTTTTTATATGTTAATTTTAATTGTTAGTTAATCAATGATTCTGAACAATGCCGAGGATTGTTCAGGAGTGTTTGGAATATATATATATGGGTAGCCATATTGGCATAAGGAGCAGTCTGGTTTTGTTTTTTGAGCAGTGACCATGTAGCTGCTCCTTTTGTATTGTAAGTATTGTTTGCCTTTGTAATGATGCTTTGATTTTGTTTTGAAAGTACAATAAATGTGATTAAACATTATACAAGATTAATTTAACTCTCCAGTAGACTGCGGCAGATCATGAGTAACTATGAGAAACCCCATCATTACGAGTAGTTAAGTTGGGTTATACAGTCCAGCACAAGTATTTAACTTTCGCCATTGCGTTACCATAACACCATATGCGACTGGAAGTTACGAATAACAACCACCCACCCCTTCCCTTTCTTTCTTCATTCTCTATTTAATGTAAATGTACGCACCAGCCGCATCATCACAAGTGGTGTCTGTTCTGTTGGACATGTCCGACAGCAGACTCTAGGCAGCCACAGCTGCGGGAATACATCTTGATAAATGAAGAACCACAACAGCTGTTAAATGATCCTTTACTAAAACGACCGGTTTTACAACTTATGGCTGCATCCTCAGGTATACATCCGAGTAGAAAAAAATGGGGAGAAAATAAAACAATGTCGTCTATAGCCCAAATTTTAAAAAAAGGGTCTAGTACATAACGGATAAAAGTACTTACAATCAATTCATATAAAATCCAGACCGAGACTTAATGGATGAACCAATATTCAAGGTCAAATCAAAACCAAACGTTCGTCGAAAGAACGGTACGCGGGTAATAAAATCGGCAGAACGTTGAGGACCATATGGGAAGGGATCCTACAACAAAACCCAAGAGAACTGACGTGGTCTAAAATTCAAAGTTTGAAAACATAATTCATTAGACGGGAATAGAATTAAATAATCTCAATTGCAGAGAGTCTGCCGATTTTATTACCTGGGTGCCGGTCTCTCGACGGACGTTTTATTTCGATTCGAATGAGAATGTTGTGTCGTCCATTTAATCCAAGTATGGTTTTATAATAATTGGTTGTGTGTACTTATATCATTATTTACTACGTACTTTTTAACTGGGAGTATAGTCAGTATATTCTTCCTACTCAGGTGTGCCTAAGAATGTAGGTGTTAGCTGTGAAACCGGTAGTTGTAATAAAATGTCACCTAACAGCTCTTGCTGTTCGTCATTGATCAAGATGGACTTATTAGACTGTGCTGTTGCTTGGCGGTTACGCACATCCCGGTGATTTACACGTGGTTATGGAAGCCACGCAGGGAGCTATGCCATTGGGCGACGTAGTGTCGCTCATCTTCAGCAATTTCAGACAAACTTTTAACCCACTCAAATTTTCTGAAAAAAGCCTATACCTTGCAACAGGTAAGTGTGGATCTGTTCTCTCTCGGCTCGATGGTGATGGGTGTCCCAGTCGAGATGACGTAGAACGGCGTCCGTCGATCACGACAACGCCAATCTGTAACTATTAAAAAAAAAATCCTCGCGTGGTTTGGTTACTTCCTGATACTGTACTTCGAAAATATCAATGTCTCGATGGAGCAGCACGCCGGAATGTGTGCCCCGCCCTTGCTTGTAATGAAAGCAATTGTGTTCGTTGTCTGTCGATCTTCTTCGCTTATAAATGTAGCGACTGCACCACTCGATAACGCGATACCTCCATTGACCTGAAATAACCAAAAGTCTCTTGCGTGTTCGCGACAGACTCTTCAGTTTACGCGAACTTGCTGACTATAATTCTTATGCCCTAAGCCGAGGCCACATTACGAATTTTGGGCGGATATTAAATTGTTAGTTATTATTCCGTCGTCAAGGCGTCGCTATGTCGCGTATTCAACAACTGCACGACCTAACTCCAGAGATAGCATACCTTTGAGCAGTGTTCAGCATGCGTCGTAATTTTGGTGTAAAGTTATTACTGTTACACATTTAAATTATCACTAATTCACTTGGCACTTGTATGTTATCAGAATAATCAGTTAATTTCACGAATAAACTTTAAATGTCCATGAAATTATGTAGGCGACATGGAGACTTAGAGTTGACTTAAGGTTTATTGTTCTTGTAATTATTGTCTGTCCCTACGCTGAGCACACACACCGATATGTCATTTAGGGAATTATGTCCATTATCATAAGTAATCCTGACTTTGACGATAACTGCTGACAATACGACGAAATTGTAATCTCTTCGTGATTGCGTTTAGTTGTGGCCTACTCATGCCTAATAATCGAGTTTATTTCGGCGGTCAGTCTCTTTCTGTGTCCTTTGATGATTATGACTATTAAGTACCACGAAGGCTAAGTCCCATCACAAATCAGTAATCCCACGATTCACTTTTCTGTCACATACATCAAAATCCCGTTATTTGTCTAACGGTAAAGATGAGCCTACTATAGTGCGACTTTTGACCAATATTTCCAGTCTATATCGCAAAACTTTAAACTTCAGATAAGTTTTAAAACAATCTAGTAGCACTTAATATGCGTAATACTGTTACCCGAGTACAAGAGAGAAGTTAACATCTCTATTGCCGAGTTACATTGTAGTCAGAGCGAACTTACAGCTCGATGCGGCTACAGCTCTCTTCTAGGATAAATGTTATCCTTGCTCGATTTAAGGTCTGGGCTTTAACCTTCGTAAATAATAATTTCTGAATTTTTCTTTATGATAAGCATTAGTATTTCTATAACATTCCTGTTAATCAAACTGAGAAGAGAGTAAATTTTGTTGTCGTTAGTTGCCATCATTGTAAGAATGACTAATTTTGCTGTTTCTTTCGTGACCAAAAAGGGTGGTTATTATGGGTTCTATATTTGGGATGTTAAATAGGGTACGAAATATTAATTTCTATAACTCTTTTGTATGGTTGTAAAGATTGGAAAATCGAGTTTTGCCAATCAAGTTGATGGTAGCTAAACTTTCTGTAGTCAAAAAAGTTTGAAAAATTCGGATTTTACAGTTTTTTCGAAGAATTTTGGTTTCTGGTGCTCCTAGCGCTTTGACGTATGGGTCATTTTTATAAGAGCACAAAATTATCGACGAATATGATGACCACAATTTTTTCTGCACGTAATACCAAGGGCGCCACAATTCGTAAGAAATTAACGATATTTCGAACTTCGTACAAAATGGCAAAATAGGCAACCAAGTTTTTGAGCATTTTATTTCACTTTCTATTTATATATTAGAAATGTATTGTATGTTAATCTATGCACTGCAACTGACCAGCTCAGTTTGCGGTATGGCCGGCATGTACGTACATCATCGCTGACATGTTCAGTACCTATTAGCTCAGTCAGGTCAGAATGTGTTAAGTCTTCTTTTTTGTGGCATGTAAGACTGGTTAATTGCGTACAGGTACCGTACATGTTCACAGCGCACTCTGCAGTTATTAGCACACAACAGTAAGCTTCGTAATTTATTTTTGTGGCTTCCATTCAGTATATTTTCGTGATATCGTAATGCGAAAATGAGTGCGTCTAACGTGAATTTGTGTTTCATTTCCGAAAAATAAATGTGATGAGTGATGAAAATATTGTGAAAAGGAAAGGAGTAGCACGCAAATTGACTGCAGTGTTAAACGTAGAGAGTCTGCTCATGCAAAGGGAAACATGATACAAGAAGTATGATAATTAGAAAATGATAGCTGCTAACCTTCGACATCCTAGGAACCAATAGGTGTTGTCACCTCGTCGCAGTAAGTAGGTCAGTTCAATTTCAAAGCGAAGTGCTTCCCATATCAAAAGGAAAGTCTCATGACTTTTAACCACGCGCTTAAAATTTCCGTATGCCAAGCGAAATTTTGTTTACAAAGTAAGAAATTGCAAATGCAATCTACAGTATCAGAACAAGCTAAATGACATGATGATGATCAATTCAGCCGATAAGTGGTGGAGTGGATTCAGAACGTCAGTGACTTGGTAGCTGCAGGTGGGTGGCACAACGGATTTTGCTACAAAAAGTTGTTTCTACGTGCTTCAGCTGCTGGAGAGAAACGAGGGTACCGACCTGCAATAGAAATCCTTAGATGAAGGGTTGGAAGTTATTTCCCACGGACGATCCGTTAGAGCAAATATTAACATCACCTCGTCCTGATGTTCGAATGTCAAGGCTCGCCTTTCCAGAAATAAGGTGGCGATGTGATGACAACTGAAACAGCTTCAAAGGCAGCAGTTGTTTGTTTCGTGCTCAAGTAAGTTGAGCTGTGGCGGAGCGTGCTCCTACAGAAAAGCAGGTTTGAAACGTTCTTCCATGTGCAAGAACTGCAATGGTGTCAACAGTGAGAACGTGCCAGTATTCTTATATGAAGAAAGTGCAGACGAGGTAGATTTTATGGAAATTTTGAGGAAACAGACGTCGCAGTTAACGAACTGGAAGTGACTGACTCACTGTTCACTGTTGGAGGAACAGGTCGATCTTTGACTAAGTTCTACTCAAAAAGAAAAAAAAAAAAGAAGACAAAAGACTCTTCTGTCCCACTCCGCAAGGCAATCAAGATGCTCTTCCACGCAATGTTGTTTTTAAAGGACTGCTCAAGAAAAGTAAAGGAAGAGGCGCATTGTTCCTCTGTTAGCCCTTATATGGAATACTGTATTTCTGGGTGGGCCATGCACAAGTAACATGTAATATCAGACCTTCAGGATCATAAAAGAGGACTAAAACTTGTATAAGGTAACTTTGACTTATGTAATAATGCACTGTTGTAGTAAAAAGTGAAATGAGACTTATTAAGCAACCTGTTGGGAAAGTCACACATTATTCACAATAGATAGGGCATCTTGCAGGGTGCAACATATCTGCTTTCATTAGAAATAAGCAAAGGATGTAGCGAAGTAAAAGCTAGAGCCTAGAACATTCACATAAAGTAGAGATTCACTTTGCAAGAAATCAGTGAGAAGACATTTGTAGTGAGGGACTACGACAGATAAAGAGCTCGAAAATTTAGTGAGGTTACTACAGATTCAAAATGTGACATAATATGGTATAATTAGTCGGCCGCGGTGGCCGTGCGGTTCTAGGCGCTTCAGTCCGGAACCGCGTGACTGCTACGGTCGCAGGTTCGAATCCTGCCTCGGGCATGGCTGTGTGTGATGTCCTTAGGTTAGTTAGGTTTAAGTAGTTCTAAGTTCTAGGGACTGATGACCTCAGATGTTAAGTCCCATAGTGCTCAGTGCCATTTGAACCATTTATGGTATAATTGCGAGCATCAAAGATGTGGCGAACTAGGTAATAAGATGTTTTATAGGCCATCTGCCTTCCGCGCTGTAATGGAAGAGCACTTCAGAGAAAAGAAGAAGAAAATCGCTAATAAGTTTCCCCATTACGATGTAATAGGAGGAGACTTCAGTTTTCCAGCTATGAGTGGAAGAGTCATGAAAACAGTTGGTACTACAGATATGAATTTGTTTGAGATTGTTCTGAACGGTTTTATTTTTCCGCTACATACTGCGATCAGTTAGATACCCAGTTTGTATGGGCAACGTTGTAGACCTTCCAGCAGAAAAGGTACTACGAAAGTTCTGCAATACAACTTTATACATTTAAGTTTTTCGAAGTAATTTCCGCCACATTGAATACACCTCCTCATCCTCCGAAACCAATTTATAAACCATTTCTCGGAAGTTTCCGTAGGGAGTAAGGTACACTCGTTGTCCCAGGCCCTCAGGAGGTCCTCATAACTTGAAAACTGCACTCCTTTCAGCTTCATTTTCACATGCGGGAACAGTGCAAAGTCACAAGGAGCAAGGTCTGGACTGTACGAAGGGGCTCAAGTAATTTCAGTCCTGTACCCGGCAAATATTCGATGCATGCTTTGGCGCGGAGAGATGGAGCGTTGTCGTGATGGAGGAACCAAGTGCCCATTCTTTGACTTCGGTCGCAGCTTCTTCAAAGATTGGATGACTTTGGGCAGGCGCTGCTCATTGTACCACTTAGCTGTGACTGTCTTCTGCTTGTCCAAAACAACATGCTCCGCAGTTCCACTCGATTTGAAAAAAAACAGCCCGTTTTCTTTTTTACTGATCGGGCTTTTCTGACACTTATATATCGACAGTTTTAAATAAAACTTTTTCAGTGCTATTAGTTATTTCCGATATTATCAACCACCTCTTTCCTACATGAAAAGAAGTCTGATGATATTGTTCCCAATTAAAAGAGCTGTTATAAAGATCACCGCGGCAATTTTGTTTACGAAGACATCGAAGTGGTCGTTTCATTTTTACTATCAGCTCCATCTTCAAATACTGCGGGAGAAAGATTATTCAGTATTCTCATAAATGCAAAAACAGACAAAAGAAATACACTTAACAACGAAACCCTTAACGGGTGACTTCATACAAAAATGGGACTCTTAGAAAACGACTCTGTTTTAGAGCCCAACAGAACCACGGTAAGTGCAGCGAAAGGGTGCAAAAGTAATTCTTCAGCTTCTGATGCTGTAAATCTATGAATATTTTGTATAGGGTATTATGTTATTCAAGTTACCAAATAATATGTTGTTCTTTATTTTAATTAAACGATCTAAATACAGAGATTTTTAAGATTTTTAGGGTACATTAGGGATAATTCCAAAAGAATCTAGGGTAAATCCAAAATCGTAAGTGGAAACACTGGTGTATTCATCGCTGCCCGAGATAAAGGCTGAGAATTCTCGTGCAGTATTTTCTACGGCTGTTGCCAGCTGGTGCGCTCGTCCATCAGCGGAGGACGCTCTCCCTTGCCCTCGGCCTCGGGGCACCGCCGCCCGTCCTTGGGCTGCGGCGAGCGCGTGTGCAGCTGAAGAGGCCGACCGGGGGCGTCATGTCACGAGGATCTGGTTATTATTGTTGTGGCCTTCACTCCGGAGACTGGTTTGATGCAGCTCTCCATGCTACTCTATCCTGTGCAAGCTTCTTCATCTCCCAGTACCTACTGCAGCCTACATCCTTCTGAATCTGCTTAGTATATTCATCTCTTGGTCTCCCTCTACGATTTCTACCCTCCACGCTGCCCTCCAATACCAAATTGGCGATCCCTTGATGCCTCAGAACATGTCCTACCAACCGGACCCTCGTTCTTGTCAAGTTGTGCCACAAACTCCTCTTCTCCGCAGTTCTGTTCAATACCTCCTCATTAGTTACGTGATCTACCCATCTAATCTTCAGCATTCTTCTGTAGCACCACATTTCGAAAGCTTCTATTCTCTTCTTGTCCAAACTATTTATCGTCCACGTTTCACTTCCATACATGGCTACACTCCATACAAATACTTTAAGGAACGACTTTCTGACACTTAAATCTATACTCGATGTTAACAAATTTATCTTCTTCAGAAACGCTTTCCTTGCCATTGCCAGTCTACATTTTATATCCTCTCTACTTCGACCATTATCAGTTATTTTGCTCCCCAAATAGCAAAACTCCTTTACTACTTTAAGTGTCTCATTTCCTAATCTAATTCCCTCCGCATCACACGACTTAATTCGACTACATTCCATTATCCTCGTTTTGCTTTTGTTGATGTTCATTTTATACCCTCCTTTCAAGACACTGTACATTCCGTTCAACTGCTCTTCCAAGTCCTTTGCTGTCTCTGACAGAATTACAATGTCATCGGCAAACCTTAAAGTTTTTATTTATTCTCCGTGGATTTTAACACCTACTCCGAATTTTTCTTTTTTTTCCTTTACTGCTTGCTCAATATACAGATTGAATAACATCGGGGAGAGGCTACAACTCTGTCTCACTCTCTTCCCAACCACTGCTTCCCTTTTGTGCCCCTCGACACTTATAACTGCCATCTGGTTTCTGTACAAATTGTAAATAGTCTTTCGCTCCCTGTATTTTACCCCTACCAACATTGTCAAAAGCTTTCTCTAACTCTACAAATGCTAGAAACGTAGGTTTGCCTTTCCTTAATCTTTCTTCTAAGATAAGTCGTAAGGTCAGTATTGCCGCACGTGTTCCAATATTTCTACGGAATCCAAACTGATCTTCCCCGAGGTCGGCTTCTACCAGTTTTTCCATTCGTCTGTAAAGAATTCGCGTTAGTATTTTGCAGCCGTGACTTATTAAACTGATAGCTCGGTAATTCTAACATCTGTCAACACTTGCTTTCTTTGGAATTGGAATTATTATATTCTTATTGAAAGCTGAGGGTATTTCGCCTGTCTCATAAATCTTGCTCACAAGATAGTAGAGTTTTGTCAGGACTGGCTCTCCAAAGGCTGTCAGTAGCTCTAATGGAATGTTGTCTATTCCCGGGGCTTTGTTTCGACTTGGGTCTTTCAGTGCTCTGTTAAACTCCTCACACAGTATCATTTCTTCCATTTCATCTTCATCTACATCCTCTTCGATTTCCATAATATTGTCCTCAAGTACATTGCCCTTGTATAGACCCTCTATATACTCCTTCCACCTTTCTGCTTTCCCTTCTTTGTTTAGGACTGGGTTTCCATCTGAGCTCTTGATATTCATACAAGTGGCTCTCTTTTCTCCACAGGTCTCTTTAATTTTCCTGTAGGCAGTATCTATCTTACCCCTAGTAAGATAAGCCTCTACATCCCTGCTTAGACATTTTACACTTCCTATCGATCTCATTTTTGAGACGTTTGTACTCCTTTTTTCCTGCTTCATTTACTGCATTTTTATATTTTCTCCTTTCATCAATTAAATTCAATATTTCTTCTCTTAACCAAGGATTTCTACTAGCCCTCGTCTTTTTACCTACTTGATCCTCTGCTGCCTTCACTACTTCATCCCTCAGAGCTACCCATTCTTCTTCTACTGTATTTCTTTCCCCCATTCCTGTCAATTGTTCCCTGATGCTCTCCCTGAAATTCTGTAGAACCTCTGGTTCTTTCAGTTTATCCAGGTCCCATCTCCTTAAATTCCCACCTTTTTACAGTTTATTCTGTTTTAATCTACAGTTCATAACCAATAGATTGTGGTCAGAGTCCACATTGGCCCTAGAAATGTCTTACAATTTAAAACCTGGTTCCTAAATCTCTGTCTTATCATTATATAATCTATTTGATACCTTCTAGTATCTCCAGGATTCTTCCATGTATACAAACTTTCTATTCTGATTCTTGAACCAAGTGTTATGCTCTGTACAAAATTATACCAGACGGCTTCCGCTTTCGTTTCTTACCCAAGAGGACGCCATCATCATTTAACCATACAGTAAAGCTGCATTCCCTCGGGAAAAATTACGGCTGTAGTTTCCCCTTGCTTTCAGCCGTTCGCAGTACCAGCACAGCAAGGCCGTTTTGGTTTGTGTTAAAGGCCAGATCAGTCAATCATCCAGACTGTTGTCCCTCCAGCTACTGAAAAGGCTGCTGCCCCTCTTCAGTAACCACACGTTTGTCTGACCTCTCAATAGATACCCCTCCGTTGTGGCTGAACCTACGGTGCGGCTATCTGTATCGCTGAGGCACGCAAGCCTTCCCACCAACGGCAAGCTTCATGGTTCATGGGGAAGGGGGGGGGGGGGGCGGGGGAGGATCTGGTGCTGCACTCCAAAACCGGCCTCGGGTGAGGTTATTTGTGAAATCGCTCTAACTCTTAATTTAATCTTCATGAAATTAGCCCGAATTACAAAGTGAAAGCCATAGCCACGCCTACTGGCCGCGCGGTTACAGGCGCCATGTCACGGATTGCGCGGCCCCTCCCGCCGGAGATTCGAGTCTTCCCTCGGGCATGGGCGTGTGTGTTGTTCTTGGCATAAGTTAGGTTAAGCAGTGTGTAAGTCTAGGTACCGATGACCTCCGCAGGTTGGTCCCTTTGGAATTCACACACATTTTTTGAAATCCATAAAAATGTAACAGCTGGTAAGGGATGAGCCGGTTGCGTGGAAATGGCGGCCAGAACAAATTAATGAGTAACCTTTGCCCAACTAACAAAATATTTACTGATTTCTTGCGAGACAAGTGCACTTATAAATGGCGATATCTTGTTTGCTGCAGCGATGAGCAACATACGCTTCGTTGTAGGGTCCTGAAGCAATGACATTTGTTTGTTTCTTATTCTGTTCATTACAGAGAACAACTGCTCGCAACAGTACGTATGTTGACCAAACTTCTATATAATGCCAGCTGCTTTCCTCTGAAGCCTGGGGATTTTTCCTGTCTTTACATTTTGATACCACTGATACAAATTCAAACGATTGTAGTACCTGCCCTTTAACGAAGCTCAATTTTGCAACTCAATTAGTTCTAATTGCATTCTGAATGGCGCATCATCAGACACTACTGAAAAAGGAACACTGAACAACTGCAAGTAATTTCCTAAAACGTTGTGTTCTTGAAAATGGGACGCGAATGTGTTTATTGGCTGATTAATTATACATTGATACACTAACAGAAAAAAATCGTAATACCAAGAAGGAGTTGAGCGACATAAACGAAAGTTGGTAGGTGTGTTTCTACATTTGAAAGATAAAGTCTCTTCAAATTTCGCACCAGTCGCGTAAGATTGGCGGTAGTAGCGCCACTATGAGGATCGAAATCAGTTTTGTTTTAAAGACGCGCTGTAATGATCCCGAGGGTTAGTTACGTTTGAGATTGGACGTGGTGAGTTGATGTTAGTCAAAAATACCTTTAAGGCGACAAAGACGCCATTGTCAATACCTCACTGAGTTTGAACGAAGTCGTGTAGTAGGGCTATGAGAAGTTGGATGTTCCTTCTGCGATATTGCAGAAAGACTTGGCAGGAATGTAGCCACCGTAGATACGGTGGTCACGAGAATGTACGGTGGCAAGAAGATTGGGATCCTGACGGTGACGTGGCACTGCTGTGAGGTGAGCCCGTCGTGTTCGGCGTGCGGCTCTGGTTCAAAATGGTTCAAATGGCTCTGAGCATTATGGGACTTAACATCTGTGGTCATCAGTCCCCTGCGGCTCTGGCGCATCGTACTGCAACTGCAGCAGCAGTCTGAGCAGCAGTTGCCACCACAGTGAGAAAACGAACTGTTGCAGTTCCATTACTTCAAGGACAGCTCCGAGCCAGGCGTCCTGTAGAGTGCTTTCCAATGATGCTAAACCACAGTTATTTACGACTTCATTGGTTCAAGCGAGAGCTCAGTGGACAGCAGGGTGGGGGTTGGAGGTCTGTCGTGTTTCCTCAAGAAAGCTGGTTCTTCCTCGTTGCCAGTGATGTCACATGTTGTTCAAAAGTAGCCGGCCGTAGTGTCCGAGTGGTTCTAGGCGCTGCAGTCCGGGACCGCGCGACCGCTACGGTCGCAGGTTCGAATCCTGCCTCGGGCATCGATGTGTGTGATGCCCTTAGGTTAGTTAGGTTTAAGTAGTTCTAAGTTCTAGGGGACTGATGACCTCAGAAGTTAAGTCCCATAGTGCTCAGAGCCATTTGAACAATTTTTTCAAAAGGAGGCCACGTGAGAGCCTGCAAACAATCTACCTGCGTGCTAGACCCACTAGACGTACATGTGGAGATATTGGATATTATTTCGTATGGCAGCAGGAACATTCTCCTGGTTATCTCACGCATCATGTCTGAATTTTTTTGGTCAGTTTGGTGATTCGACCTGTTGTGCTGCCATCCACGAATTGCGATCCATGGGGTGTTTTCCAACACGATAAAGCTTGCCCACATACCCGTGTTGTAACCTAACACCCTGTACAGAGTGTCGACATATTGCCTTGGCCTGGTCGATCACCAGATTTGTCCCCAACCGAACACATATGGGACATCATCGGACGACAACTCCAGTGTCACCCACAAACAGCGTTAACTGTCCCTGTAATGACCAACTAAATGCAACTTGCATGGGATTTCTTCACAGAAATTGACTTCTGGCACCTGTACACTACAATGCATGCAATTTTGCGTTACATTAACCTCTGATCATGTGATGTTAACCACTTAAATATGTTATCTAGACAAATATATGTCAGAAATTTCATTACATTAAGTATTTTTCGATGTTACGATTTTTTTCAATCAGTGCAATATACAAAGGGAATGTCAGTAGGTAAATTTAGAGAAGGCAGAGAAGGGAAAAAAAGAAGAAATCAAGGACCACCACAACGATAATATGACGAAGTTCTACGCTTTCAGCACACAATTCCTTCTGACAAATGAAACAGTGCATACCGCAGATCTCTTTCCAAATTCATCGTAAGTTTATTTTTTAAGCCAAAGACAAAATTTTGCTGACGTTCAACCATTTGGGGTGCATCGTCTATGCCTTTAGAACAAAGGTTTTCCCACGGCGAGTTCATTCTGTCCTCAGACTCACAACCGGCTTAAAAAATATCGAACTCTGTTGTGCAATAATGTCGCTCCATATCTAACAGTTCCTCCATAACTTACAAAGTTGCATTTCATCATCACGTAGAAACAAAGCAATTTGAGCACAACTGGGTATATCTGTGCTCTTATCTAGTGCGAGAGAGAAATCTGTGAAAACTCTGGACATTACTCCTGAGTTATGCCTCCTACCACCTATTGTGGCAAGAAATCGACGGGGCACCGTTTACTTTGAGAGACCAATACCTTCAAGAGTTATAATTCCCTTGGAACTGCATATTCTGTTACTGCCACCACACATGATTTGGCAGGCCCCACTTTGTAATTTGCACGAATTACAACTTCGTTTAGATTCTCTTCGGCAGCAATCAGCTGTAATGAATAAATATTTTACAGTAGTATAGTAAGCTTTTCTGCAGTTCTAAAAAAATCGTCAATCATTTTTTTTCAGCTAATGTCTTTTCGTATGTTCCCATTGAAACTGGACACTAGGTCCCTGCGAGCATCCTCTTCCACTCGATCGTAATCTCCTGCGTGAATTCGATTGTGATCAGGCAGTTAATTTTATTTGTTTGCAGAAAATATAAGCTAACCAGACGCCCTGGATTTGCTCAGAAAGTCCCGCTTTGTCTCGGTGTCCCGAGAAAATCATCAGCAACACAGAACTGTCCCGGTTTTTAATCGAGAAACAAAATGCTTGCAATAATATTTCTCATTTAATTAAATACTCGTGAGAAAACAAATTTCCTAGAAGCGGAACATAACAGAAATATATATTTTCACAATATATACCGCCTTTGGTTTAATATGTCTTACATCTAAAGAAAGGGTAAAAGATATGTTGGAAAAACAGCACATATTACCTACCCCAGTCGGCCGCCCCAACTCGCCAACCTTCCATTTTACGGCCTTCGAAACGAGTAAAACCAAACGAGATATAAATGAACATCACTTAAACAGTTTCTAGCCACGGGACTGCTGCCGTAAGTAAGTTAATTTTCTGAAGGATGGAGCGATGCAACGCGTGTTAGCACTGCTTATTGAATATTATTTGGCATGAATGAATGCTTGCCCTACCAATGTGCAGTCAAACGAAAGGGCGGCTTATAGTTGGCAGATTTCACTCACTCAATGACAAAACTTTAAGTCTACCGATTTGTGGAATAACTGACGAACGTTAGGAGTGGAATTCAGCGGATGTTGGACTGTTAGCACAAAGTTCCTGCTTCCTATTGTGAAGTGAATGTGAATGTTAAACTCTGGAAGTTAGGTGTCTAATGAATATGCCTAACTGGACGTGTTCATTCAATAAGACGTTAAAGAAAGTATCTCCGTTTCTTCAAGAATGTGGCATAAACGATAGAGCTAAGTGTACTCTATGCAGATCGGTGCTTTCAATAGGTGCTTTTGAAGAGGAACACTCCAGGAAAGCCAGAATTGGAACTGGCTGCTGGAGAACTTAGATTTGCGCATCATACAGCCTTCCACAATCACAGCTTTCGATCAAATGACTGGACTGCCTGTTCATTCGCAAGTTGTTCGACAGACCCAAATATTATTGTGCTAGAACTAAAAGAGAAGTTACTATTCTACGCCCCCCCCCCCCCATATTAGTAATACAGTAATAGCTAATGAATTACAGAAAGGAAAATAACTAATGCATAAAACCACAAAGCAATAAAAATGATCCCATTAATGGTACAACATTACATTCCTGGTTCCAGTAGAAAAGTCACAATTTTGGATATTAGTGACGTTCCAAACGAAACAGCTCATACACAAATTCAGTTTACTGAGAAAATTTTGACAAAAATATTTCAATTGACAAAGTTTTTCGCAGACAATCCAAGTATTAGTTTTGGGGGAAGATATAATGTTTCCCAGAAACCTCAAGTAAAATTAAATGAATCACTTGTTGGTGTTGGCTGTGGCGCTAACGTTTCGCACAGTAGTGCTCAACAGCAGCACATGGTGGCCAAATCATAAATATTTTGAAACGTATACTGTTAGAAACCACGCCTTAAAAGAATTCTGTGAGCTTACTGTTGTTGAATACAATACCCTGTAAAATAACACCAAATCACGTTGGTTGTCTCCTCTTACTGTATTGCAGGTCCTGGATATTTTCGAAGTACTTAAGTCGTATTTTTTGCCCCTTGACAACTGCCCTCAAACTTTGCTAAAGTTCTTCTCTAATAGCTCTTTCCTAATATGGTTAGATTTTTAGCAGATCAGTTAGATGTTTTTATTGCTACCATTAAACAAATTGAGAGTCAAAGTATCTCAATCATTACACATTCTAATTGACTGACAAACGTTAATTTCTAGAAAAGTCAGTAGACTGATAACAACAGTTAAAGAAATGTTGAAAAATCTTTTGGAAGAAGGAATTATTACGGAATCAGTGTTTAAATGATTCCAGACTTTTTGATGACTGTGTGAATTATATAAAAGGGTGGACATTCTGGATCTATATTGGATTCGTTGCGAAAATCTGCCTCACTAGATTCATGTTCAGGGTTCTTTTAGGTTTTTGTCTCAGTATGATGTTCCTCTGTTTGCTTTCAATGAAAAATCTTTCGATGAGTTTGAACATGTTAAGAACATAATTGAACAGCATATCAAAGACTTGATAAGGAAGAAAGTACCTCTAGGATAAAGATGAACTGTAAAATTTATAATGTTTCTTTCGAAAATCCAGAGAAAATGATTAATTTTGGGTTATGTCTGCCAGGTACAAACGTTTTAGATGGGAGGGTTTTCAGTTTGATTAACATGCACTGGCGTGACGAAAAAATCATTCTACTATTGTGAAAAGTCATTTCAGTCAATCTTGCACAGAATTTTATGATTATAGAATTGATTCACTCTTCTGATAAATGTCGCAAAGTAAATCTTGTACAAGTCGTATCTGATTACTGATTAGTAATATCACACAGTTTTCAGGATTAAGAAACTATATCTATTTAAAACAGAAAGTAACCAAACGCTACAGAAGATACGTCCAAGCTATTATAATGAACTATATATCAATCTTTTTTGTTGCTGAAGAAAAGAATTTTATTTATGTGTAGCGCATTTACACTGAAGCGCCAAAGAAACTGATATAGGCATGCGTATTCAAATACAGAGATATATAAACAGGCAGAATACGGCGCTGCGGTCAGCAACGCCTATACAAGAAAACAAGTGTCTGGCGCAGTTTTTAGATCGGTTACTGCCACTACAATGCCAGGCTATCAAGATTGAAGTGAGTTTTGACAAGGTATTACAATCAGCACACGAGCGATGGGAGAAAGCATGTCAGAGGTAGCAATGAAGTGGGGATTTTTCCGTACAACCATTTCACCAGTGTACTGTGAATACCAGGAATCCGGTAAAACATCAAATCTGCGACATCGCTGCGGCCGGAAAAAGATCCTGCAAGAATGGGATCAACGATGACTGGAGAGAATCGTTCAACGTGACAGAACTGCAACCCTTCCGCAAATTGCTGCAGATTTCAACGCTGAGCCACCGATGAGTGTCACCGTGAGAACCATTCAACAAAACATCATCAATATGGGCTTTCGGAGCCGAAGGCCCACTCGTATGCCCTTGCTGACTGCACGTCACAAAGCTTCACGCCTCACCTAGGCCCGTCAAGACCGACATTGGATTGTTGATGACCGGAAACATGTTGCCTGGTCGGACGAGTCTTGTTTCAAATTGAATCTAGCGGATGGACGTGTACGGGTATGGAGACAATTTCACGAATCCATGGACCTTGCATGTCAACAGGGGTCTGTTCAAGCTGGTGGAGACTCTGTAATGGTGTGGGGCGTCTGCAGTTGGAGTGGTATGGGACCCCTGATACGTCTAGATACGGATCTGACAGGTGATACGTACGTAAGCATCCTTCTGATAAACTGCAACGATTCTTGTCCATTGTGCATTCCGACGGACTTGGGCAGTTCCAGCAAGACAATGCGACACCCAACACGTCCAGAATTACCACAGAGTGGTTCCAGGAATAGTCATCTGAATTTAAACACTTCCGCTGGCCACCACACTCCCCAGACATGAACATTATTGGGAATATCTGGGATGCCGTGCAAGGTGCTGTTCAGAAAAGTTCTTCACCTTCTTACTCTAACGGCTTTATGGTGTCATTTCCATTCAGCACTACCTCAGATATTGATCGAGTCCATGCCACATCGTGTTGCGACACTTCTGCATGCTCGCGGGTGTTCTACATGATATGAGGCACGTGCACCAGTTTTTTGGCTCTTCTGTGTACATTTTCTTTTCCAATTCAGAAAGTGAAGATATATTGCTTGTATGGGTTTTTCAGCTTCTGCATAATCATAGGCCTATTATCGATTTCAAATGTCACAAAAACTGGCAAGAAACGTACCGTAAGCGTAAGTGTACTAATAAAGTTGAGCGTAAAATCCTTGTTATCCAGTCAGCCTCTTAAGCCGTCGGCACACGGACCGTGTTGCCGAATGTCAACGTTCAGTGTGCTGAGGTCAACGTGCTGCTGAACGCTCAGAAACGAAGCGACTTGTGCATACGGTACGTGGGCCCCAACGTGGAATACGCGATCACAACGCACTCCAGCGGCAGTTGCGGGATGTTTCCATTTCGTAAATCACACTGTTTACTAAACGGGTGCGCGTAAAATTCCTATGTTAGCTCTATTAAAACGCACATTTCCTCCATTGCTCATATGTTAGTCACATTGTTCTATATGTAATATACACTAATAAAAACTTTAACATCCATGTACATGTCTTAGGACGAAAAGGATAGTACCATGTCCTATCAGTAAGGACATCGGCTTATAAAAGTTCCATTACAAACAGTGCGATACAAATTTTACAGTAGTTCTCGACATAAGATAAACATTGTTTCACCATTCCCACATTTTAGTAAAACCTCAAGGTCATTCTTACTTGATCACTGTTCTTACCCAGTAGCAGAATCTTTGCAACACGTGAATTACAAAAGTATAAAGATATTTCGCTCCTTTTTCTTTTACAAGTAGCGCAAGCTGTCCTGTAGATTAAGCCAATCGAACAAACTCACTCCTCGAAAAAAAAGTGAACCTGTATTTACATAACATCAAATATTATAGTATATACTTATATTAAACTAATAACAAAGCATCAAACCTATTGAAAACGTGAATTTTAAGAAAAAAAAAATATGGCAATGAGGAGACGCGAACCGCCGCAGCACTACACGTTCTCCTCACAAGGGAACCTCCCCATTTCACCCCCCTCAGATTTAGTTATAAGTTGGCACAGTGGGTAGGCCTTGAAAAAGTGAACACAGATCAATCGAGAAAACAGGAAGAAGTTGTGTGGAACTATGAAAAAATAAGCAAAGTATACAAAATGAGTAGTCCATGTGCGAGATTTGCAACATCAAGGAGTATGTAACGTCAGGAGCGCCGTGGTCCCGTGGTTAGCGTGAGCAGCTGCGGAACGAGAGGTCCTTGGTTCAAGTCTTCCCTCGAGTGAAAAGTTTGCTTTCTTTATTTTCGCAAAGTTATGATCTGTCCGTTCGTTCATTGATGTCTCTGTTCACTGTAATAAGTTTAGTGTGTGTGTTTTGCGACCGCACCGCAAAACCGTGCGATTAGTAGACGAAAGGACGTGCCTCTCCAATGGGAACCGAAAACATTTGATCGCAAGGTCATAGGTCAACCGATTCCTCCACAGGAAAACACGTCTGATATATTCTATACGACACTGGTGACGGCATGTGCGTCACATGACAGGAATACGTTGTCAGCCCACCTAACTTGTACACTTGGCGAATGGGTAAAAAGATTCTTCTACCTTGCCCGATTTAGGTTTTCTTGTGGATGTGATAATCACTCCCAAAAAAGTGATGAAAACATAAGAGATTGTCACATAAACTGCAACAAATGAATGCAACAGTTTCACAGTCGCACAGTTTTCCCTGTGCTCTGTCAAAACATATATTTTTAACGTTTTCAAATTTTTCCGTGTGTAGACCGTCAAATCCTGGATATGTCCAAGCAAATCTGAACATGTCCTGGAATTTTGGAGAGTGAAATTGATTATGTGTGAGTGCCTGAACTTTGATAATTGTATGAAAATAAAAAATTAAACTTTTCACTTGAGGAAAGACTTGAACCAAACCCGTGTCGTTCCGAAGCTGCTCACGCTAACCACGGTACCACGGAGCTCCTGACGTTACAGAATCCTTGATGTTGCCTATCTTCGCAAGAACTACTCAGATTGTATATTTTGCTTATTTTCTTCATAGTTCCACACAACTTCTTCCTGTTTTCTCGACTGATCTGTGTTTCGTGTTTCAAGGCCTATCCGCTGTGCCAACTTATAACTATATGTGAGGGGGGTGCGATGGGGAGGTTCCCTTGTCAGAAGCAGTCGCGCTACCTACTGCGCTAATTCAGCACAATTGCGTACCGGTCACAGAAGTATGCTCCCGGGTTCTAAAAGCATTAATCGTAGCTATGTTACTAATTGTAATTTAATTGTAACAAATTGCAGCAAGAACAAAGCGTTTTTGGTGGATCCTCAGTCTGTCGTTGCCTTCAAATGGCATACTCTCATAATACGCAACTTACAATAATTCTTTTGCCACGAATATAATGTTTCTCATTCTTTTATTGCAACGAATCACACAGTTAACAACGGGTTTTCGAATGATTCTCAATTTGCTGGTGCTCAGAAACGGCATATATACGTATAGGCTTGAAATGAACGCCAATATGGCGCCTCACAACTCCGTGCTGAAGGGAGATGGAGTGCACGTGACATAGTTTGTGTTGTGCCATCTGATTGGTCAACACTCAGACTCACGCTCAGAATATCTGACATGCTAGATATTGCTCTGTACGTTCGGAAAGACTCCCGAACGTGCCATTCCACATGATGACGTCAGATACTTGGCATGCTCAACGTTCGGATGCACGGTCCATGTGGCGATGGCTTTAGGCTGTGACACACCAGGCATTGCGGACGTCCGTCTGTCCCTGAAGAGATAAGTTTCTTTTAATGACGCAGGTAGTGGGCTTTAGAGCAGGCGCAGGCGCAGGCACAGGCGCAGCTGTTTCCTTGTCCTGCCCCCAGAGTTCAAGGAAGCCTGTCGTGGCGACCACAGCAGCTCCGCGCCGTGGCAGTGAGCGCTCGCCAGCGCCCCTGCGCGGGGGGCACTTCCGGTATAGAATCTACGCTATGAGAACAACTTAACCAGAGCATCAAAACTATTCTCACTCGTTAGATAGTATTGAAAGGATTTATTTGGGTGAACTCTTCAGCTAGTTAGTGAAACTGTCCAATCACCAGTCTTTGACTTACAATTGGATGCAAACAACTAACAATATTTGCGCTATGTTCTCGCTCTTCTTCGCAGTAAAAGCGCCACTAGCCACTGCGGTTTCGATGAAACGCATGACGGTACTGAGAGTAGTTCCGATTTTCCTGTCGCTGTGTGCGCACCATAATGTACTTATAGGACGGCGATTTTACATTCGTACAGATCAAAAAATCGCCTGTACGCGCCTAACCTGATTGTACGAGGCGTGTTTTTTAAGCAAGTACCGTTTTGAAATTAAAAAAAGACGTGCTACGATATCTCAATAATTTTCTTTTTACATGAAAGCCTGCACCTTAATTTACGCAATGACGCCATTACAGTCTGATTTTTCCTTGTTTACGTTGTGTACTGAGTGTTTAAGATGCCTCCGATAATCGTGAGTCCCGCCGACTGTGAAGTACGGGCTGTTATAAGATTTCTTAGTGCTAAAGGCCTAAAAGCGATCGATATTCATCGTGAGATCTGTGCAGTTTACGGAGGAAACATTATGAGTGATGGAATGGTAAGAAAGTGGGTGAGTGCATTTGAAGATGGCATGATGAACAACGGAGTGGGCGTCCTTCGGTCGTTAATGAAAGTTTGGTGCAGGAAGTGGACTATAAGATGAGAGAAAACAGACGCTTTACGATTTCCTCCTTGCGGGATGAGTTTCCTAATGTTTCTCGTAGTGTTTTGTTCGGCATTGTGACCAAGCACTTGAATTACCGAAAATTGTGCGCACGTTGGGTACCGAAAATGTTGACGGATGTGCACAAAACCAAACGTTTAGACAGTGCATTGACTTTCCTTGAGTGGTACCACAACGACGGTGATGATTTCTTAAGCCAAATTGTTATGGACGATGAAGCATGGGTGGCCTACGTCACACCAGAATCAAAGCAACAGTCCATGGAAGTTGAGCAAGGGCATCGTTTTGCTGCAAGACGATGCCCCTCCACATGTGGCCAATCAGACCAAAGATCTCATCACATCTTTTCGATGGGAAACTCAAGACCATCCTCCGTACAGCCCCGATCTTCCGCCCAGTGACTACCGTCTGTTCCTGCACTTCAAGAAACACCTGGGCGGTCAGCGTCTTCAAGACGATGACGAAGTCAAAACAGTGGTGATGCAGTGGTGAACAAGTCAGGCGGCAGACTTCTATGAGGAGGGTATTCAAAAACTGGTACAAAGTTATGACAAGTGCCTCAATATTGACGGAAATGATGTAGAAAAGTAGTTAAGGTACAGGCTTTCATGTAAAAATAAATTTATGGAGATATCTTAGCATGTCTTTTTTAAATTTCAAAACGGTACTTGCTTAAAAAACCCGCCTCGTATTCGGCGAGTCGCTTGAATCTGCGGGTGGAACGGCCAGAATTACTAACACCAATGCTAATTAACTCGGAATCGGAGCACAGTATCGAATTTCTTTTTCTTAACAGTTGTTTCTCAGTGCGACCTACCCTGAGACACCCTTACAAGGTTTTCACACTGTTTTTGACCACGCTGTGTACAATACATGTGTAACACTATCAGCAGTCTTTTAGGAATAACGTCCAATAGAATTCCTTAGTACCACGTAAAACAGACTGCTCCACTCCAATAGGTGCTCTCAGCCACGGATCGACAACTTGCAGACTTCAGCCTTTTATACACTCGCTAATGAAAAAGCACATAACGAATTTGTACTTTTAGATTTGGCAGTCTTATCCCAGCATTAAAACAATATAGCCCCAATACACCGGTTCCGTCCAACTTTTCCGGGATACTACCATAGGATTTTAGACAAATGCTGACGATGTCTGTGAAATTATTAACATTCACGGAGGGAACCCTGTCTGCCTCTGTAGCAAAATGATGAACGTGACTGACTGCTGAGCCCGGTTTTAATGCCAGAGGTTTTTCCTTGACCGAATGGTACGGGACACTCTGCCTCGTGCTACCAATTGACGGAGCTACTTGGTTGAGAAGTAACGTCTCCAAGTTCTGGGAAACTCAATGGTGGGGAGGACGGGATGCTAACACCATATCCGTTATACAGTTCTGCAGGTTTTCGTGGGATTTCTTACCGAAGTTGTTGTTAGGTTGTCCCATATTTCTTCAAACAATCAACGTTTCGACACGTTTCTTGGGATATTAGTCAGGATCTTGTGGTGTCCACCGCAGATTGAGCACTGTCACATAGCAGTGTTCTCTTTTAAAGGGGAGTTTTTCCACTCTTGTGGTGGAGAAGTGCGATCTTGGGCTACCACTGGTGAACCATCGTCATTGGATAGTGTTTCCTTCCGAAAATGCAGAAAAATGGGATTTTGGCTAAAGCTCCTGTAGCTACCATTGGTGGGCCAACGTCATTGGTTAGAATGGGATTTTTCCCGCACTTATGCTGTAGAGGAGTTATTGATTAAAACTCTTCTGTTGCTATTGGTGGAACCACATCATTGGATAGAAGCGTAACAGGCAGTGCATGAAAGGGGGAATATTTATCCAAAATATTATCTACATCTACATCTATGTGATTACTCTGCTGTACACAATTAAGTGCTTGGCAGAGGGTTCAATGAACCACCTTCAAGCTGTCTCTCTACCGTTCCACTCTCGAACTGCGCGCGGTAAAAACGAGCACTTGAATTTTTCTGTGTGGGCCCTGATCTCTCTTATTTTATCGTGACGATCATTCCTCCCTATGTAGGTGGGTGCCAACAGAATGTTTTCCAAATTGGAGGAGAAAACTAGTGATTGAAATTTCATTACTGTACGCGGAGGTGGCTTCCAGTGCATTGTTTGCTTTGTTCGCACGCCGCGTATTCGCTTCCATGACGGCGGGGAGTAATTTTAAGTACAATGATGAATTCTATGAACAGTGGACGGTCTTGGTATGGGATCACCCTTGTAGCCAGTAGCAGCTCACATTCTTATGGAACATTTTGAGCAGGCATTGAGTAGTGCAATTTTGAAGCCTTCCTGTTGGCTCTGATATGTGGGTGACACATTTGTTACACAGCCACAAAGCGATGAAGAGCTTCATGGCTTCTACAATTTGTTAAATGGTAACCATCTGAAAATGAACTTTATCTTGGAGACTGAGAGTGAGGTCGGTCTCCCGTTCCTAGAGGTGGTGATATACAGAAGAACTAACAACAGTCTAGGGCACGAAGTATGTAGAAAGCCTATTAACACAGACAGATATTTAGATGCTATTTCCCCTCACCACTCAGCCCAGAAGCAAGCAAAGCTCAATATTCTGTCTTCACATGCCTTCCGTATCAGCGATGACACTAGATTGGAATCGTAGTATAATTTTTTAAAAAAGACACTGTAGGCCAATAGCTATGACAGTTTGTCCATAGAGAGGGCTTTTAAGCAAAATATTAATTATGCTAATGGGATGAACGAGGCCTCACCGTCTCACTCTCTTAAGCTACAGTTTGTTTCTGGGATCACTGGCCGCTTAAGCAGAATTCTAAGGAAAAATAGTGTTCAATACACTTTCTTTGGTCAAAACAAAGTAAAAGACTTTTTCCGACGAAACACGGGTGTAGATGATTCTCTACACATTGTGGGCGTTTATGAAATGATGTGTGGCTACGGTAAAGCGTATATAAGCCGCGCGGGATTAACCGAGCGGTCTGGGCGCTGCAGCCATGGACTGTGCGGCTGGTCCTAGCGGGGTTTCGAGTCCTCCCTCGGGCATGGGTGTGTGTGTTTGTCCTTAGGATAATTTAGGTTAAGTAGTGTGTAAGCTTAGGGACTGATGACCTTAGCAGTTAAGTCCCATAAGATTTCACACACATTAAAAAAAAAAAAACGTGTATATAGGTGAAACGGGGAGGACTGTTAAAGAACGTATCAAGCAACACGAACGGCACGCGCAGCTGAAACATAGTATAAAATCGGTGGTAGCTGTGGTCTCGACACCAGTTTGAATAACGTACCTGTGCTGGCTAAGGAATCTGAAATATGTGGAAGATAAGACCGAGGATTGACTCAAATTTCTAAAAACACATATAATGCAACAGAGCCGACCGCGGTGACTGAGCGGTTCTCGGCGCTACAGTCCGGAACTACGCGGCTGTTACGGTCGCAGGTTCGAATCCTGCCTCGGGCATGGATGTGTGTGATGTCCTTAGATTAGTTAGGTTTAAGTAGTTCTAAGTTTAGGGGACTGATGACCTCAGATGTTAGGTCCCATAGTGCTTAGAGCCATTTGAACCATTTTTTGACTCCAACAGAGACGACGGCTAGCAGCGCGGGATTAGCCGAGCGGTCTCAGGCGCTACAGTCATGGACTGTGCAGCTGGTCCCGGCGGATGTTCGAGTCCTCCCTCGGGCATGGATGTGTGTGTTCGTCCTTAGGATAATTTAGGTTTAGGAGTGTGTAAGCATAGGGACTGATGACCTTAGAAGTTAAGTCCCATAAGATTTCACACACATTTGAACTTTTGAACGACGGCTATACGCTTTCGGCATTGTGGCTCCCTGTCCTCAAGGAAGTGAATACGCGGCCGTGGCGTGCGAACGATACAAACAACGACCTGGAAGCCATCTCTGCGGACAGTAATATTTTGGATAAAAATTCCCCCTATCATGCTTTGTCCGTTTCGCTTCTAGCCAGTAATGTGGGACCACTAGTAGCAGCATAAGCATTTTAATCAGTAACTCTTCTCCAGCATGAGTGCGGGAAAAATTCCTTTCCAACCATTGAAGTTGACCCAACAATGGTAGCCACAGGAATTTTAGTCAATAAGCCCCTTCTTCACATTTGTGAGAGAAAACACTATCCACTGACGACGATGTTTCATGAATGGTAGCCCAAGATTTTTACCTAATAAGCCAACTTCTCCAGCACAACAGCAGGAAAACTCCCCTTTATGAGAGAAGGCGACACTAATCTCTGACAGTGCTCAATCTACGCTGGACACCACAAAATTTCGATGAATATCCCAGCAGATTTGTCGAAACGTCGATTGTTTGAACGGCTCTGAGCACTATGGTACTTAACATCTGAGGTCATCAGTCCCCTAGAACCTAGAACTACTTAAACCTAACTAACCTAAGGACATCACACACATCCATGCCCGAGGCAGGATTCGAACCTGCGGCCGTAGCAGTCGCGCGGCTCCAGACTGTAGGGCCTAGAGCAGCTCGGCCAAGATTGAAGAAATATGACGCAACCAAACAACAACTTCGGTGACAAAGGCCACGAAAACCAGCAGAATTATACACAGTACATGGTGTTAACACATCGCCCTCCCCACCACTGACTGTTTCCCAGATCTTGGAGGCGTTACTTCTCCAACAAGTAGCTCCTCAATTGGTGGCACGAGGCAAAGTACATCCCTTACCATTCCTTCAAGGAAAAATCCCTGGCAGTATCGGTAGCTAAACGCGGGTTCACCAGTCAATCACGTTGAGCATTTTGCTGCAGAGGCAGAAGGGTTCTCTCTAGAAAAACGTATTCCTAAATTTCCCTGAATATTTTTTTACTTCGTTCTAGCATCTATCACCTGAAGTATTTCTTCTGTTACTTCCTCATCTTGTGATTGCTGAACAGAGTAGTCGTTATTACTAGCTGAAATTTATTACAGAACTCAATTAGTCTTTCTCCTCTCTCATTCCTAGTACAATCCCTAGTGACTTACATCACAATATAAACTGCTACTGTATCGCTTACTTTAATTGAAAATATATTATGAGAAAAAATATCGTATTGTTAAGTCATGAGCGAACTCGGGGAGTGATGCAGCAGCATATAAAAAAAGCTGATGATAGAGCTAGTTGTACAAGCTACCTTACAGATGTACTGCGGTTCGGGCGTTATCATAAATCAAGTGTCTCTAGTGAGAGTGTATCTGGAATGGAGATACGTCCACATTCAACCCCTGAATCAGTACTGCAGTGCAGTTCAACGCGTGATGTGTAGGGCACTGCGGTAGCCCAAGCTAAAAGCAGAAAATGTGGTACGACATTGACTTCCTTCGATGGTTGGCCGTTATGTGTTAAGCCGGGTCCCGACAAACTAAGTGAGACTGGATTCTTTTTTGTTGATTATGGAGTTCAAACTGTTTGCTTCCACTGTGGGGGACGATTAAGATTTTGGGAAGAAACACAAGAGTCATTTGTCGAACAAGCTGTATGGTTTACCAAGTGCCGATGCATAATTGCTGTAAAGGGTAGCGATTTTGTGGATAATATTACTTGGAACAGTGATTGAAGCTTCTGCGGTTAAAGGCGCTGCAGTCTGGAACCGCAAGACCACTACGGTCGCAGGTTCGAATCCTGCCTCGGGCATGGATGTTTGTGATGTCCTTAGGTTAGTTAGGTTTAACTAGTTCTAAGTTCTAGGGGACTAATGACCTCAGCAGTTGAGTCCCATAGTGCTCATAGCCATTTTTTGAAGCTTCTGCAAGGCATGCATTTAATATTAAACATCATGCGGTTAATATTTTTCTTCTGAAAGAAGAATCAGTACGCCTGCCTTTGTGAGAGTTTACAGCACTGCTCAAATGTTCATCCCGCATCGTCGTTTGTGTTCAATGTGGATTTCCGCTTTCCTCATATGCTCTATGCCAGAGACATGTCTCATCTACAGCAAGACCATATTTGTAGGAATTACCATTATTTTATTATACGTATTGTGAAGAAATCTGCATCAGTTGCCACGGAAACATAATAATAAATACAGTAATGGTAGGTGACACGCTGTAAATTACAGTCGGGAAAATTCAACTTTGTCATGGGTTTATACGTAAACCTGTAGGATCTTTCTCCACGAATGTTCTCTGTATATGAAATCAAATTAAAAAAATTAATATAAGGCTTGGCTCCGCATTATTATTATAGAGTGTGTGACTCTCCCCCCCCCCCCCCCAACACACACACACTACGTGAAATGTTGATAGGCCGTTGAGTGAGTCTTCCTTTTTCGTCACACTAGAAGCTGGGGCGGTTTTCATACGTAGATCGATGACCAATGCGTCGTATGTTGTGGCTTGTTGGTTGATTTGGAGGAAAGGACCAAACAGCGAGCTCATTAGAGAAGGATGGCGAAGGAAGTCAGCGTGCCCTTTCAAAGGAACCATCCCGGCATTTGCCTGAAGCTATTTAGGGAAATCACGGAAACCCTAAATCACGATGGCCGGACCCGGATTTGAACCGTCCTCCTCCCGAACGCGAGTCCAGTGTTGCTGTTGATGATGATGATGTTTGGTTTGTGGAGCGCTCAACTGTGCAGTCATCAGCGCCCGTACAAAGTCCCAATTCTTGGCTCTGAGCACTATGGGACTTAACTGCTAAGGTCATCAGTCCCCTAGAACTTAGAACTACTTAAACCTAACGAACCTAAGGACATCACACATATCCCAATTCTTGCACAGTACAATTTTTTTACACTGTGCAATCGAGCCACTGCCACGAATTATGATGATGATGATGAAATGATGAGGACAACCCAAACACCCAGCCCCCGAGCAGAGACAATCCCCAACCCAGCAGGGAATCGAACCCGGGACCTACGAGTCCAGTGAGCTACCCATTGAGCCGCTTCGCTCCGTTTTTTGGCTACTGTTAGTGTCTGTTGGTCACAAGTCCGACTCCTGTCGTGAATTGATTGCGTTTTTGTCTTATTTGTCTTCTAGCGTTAAAATCCATTACTCTGTTTTTTTTTTCTTCAAGATGGCTGTGTGTCATGTCTTTATGTAATTAGCATGCGTAGATCGATTGCGACAGCAGCACCAGCAGCAGCAGCAGCAACAACAAAAAGAGGAAGCAGGGATCTTTTTTCTGTCCTTTTTTCGTTACAAGGTTATTGAGGGATTCAAAAAAACTCTCACCTATGCTGTAAGTGGAATAAATATAATAATTATGATGAGAGACACGGTGGTGAATATTTACCGACAGGTATTGCAACATGTTGCCCTGATCCTATCTTTCCCTTTAGATTCATGTGATTGATGTATATGAAATCATCGTTAACCAAGCATTAGAGCTACTGTCTACGGGACGGGGTTGTAGGGAATATGAAAGTTTTGTATCAAAATATTATTCATTATTTTTTGTACATAAATAAAACTGCATATTGAGCGCAGTGACTGAACATCTTTAAAAAAAGCGATGACGGTGGGAACAGCTGCTGTGCCACTCCACGACCTGATTCTATTGTGGGTAGGAGCCTCATATAAACAGGGTGTCCTACAATGTTTTCTCGATTTGAAATGTGAGCAACGCGCGCTAAAAGCAAGATACAACGACAGTGGCGCCGTCTGTTATTAGTGCGGAGTGTCAAAGTTTCATGTCATATACAGATCAGTAATGATGTCGTACTGGGCGAAGAAACATCGTGCGTTCGCGGTGGAGTGCTATTTTCGCTAGGCGAATCTGTCGTGCGTATCCAACGTGTCTCTCGTAAGCATTTCAAGATTGGGCGGCTGTACTCAGTTCCTGATCGCGGAACAATATTGTATTGGGTAATTGGTTTGCAACAGTAAAGAATCTCATATCACGTTGAAACTTGCAGAATTCCCCAAGCAGCAACTGGGTAAAACGCCTCGAGTATTGTGTAGACGCGAATGGTCGTCATTTGTCCGACGCAGTATTTCGTAAGCAAACTTAAATGAATGGTTGCACCTTGTGTAAAATGTCAATTTTGTTTCGCTGTTAGTTTGTGTGTTATTCAGATTTGAAATAGTCAAAACATTGTGAAACACCCTGTACATCTTTCCATTCTCAGAGTGCTCGTCGTTACTTACTGCGTAGTTGGAGGGGAAGACTCGATGGCGATTTATGAAAAGATATAGAATTCCAGCAAACGCAGCCCATTGTCTCGGGATGCCCCCTCAGGTAATACATCTTTTTTTAAATTTATTTAATCTTATGGAACTTAACTACTAAGGTCATCAGTCCCTACGTTTACACACTACTTAACCTAAATTATCCTAAGGACAAACACACACACCCATGCCCGAGGGAGGACTCGAACCTCCGCCGGAAGCAGCCGCACAATCCATGACTGCAGCGCCCAAGACCGCTCGGCTAATCCCGCGCGGCAAATACACCTTCAAACCATTCTGCTGCATTGCAGTTATTTGCTAAACAAGATTCCTACTGACCTGAGTAATCCGAACAAACTGTCATACACTCTCCCATTATCATGTCTTTTCAGTCTTGACGCAAATGGCTGTGAATACAGTCTTCTGATGGGTGCTTGCATGAAAAACATATGTAAAGTCTTCCTACTCGACACGAGTGCCTCGTCAACTGAGCAAATGAGATCTGGACGTGTGTACAAACAGCGAACGAATGATGGAATTAAGATTAGATTAGATTTACTTTTATTCCAATTGATCCGTAGTGAGGAGGTCCTCCAGGATGTAGAACATCTTCAGCGTTGTATATATGACACTGCTTAAAGAAAAGGAAAAAAAATATTGGCAATAAAAGGGAGGGATTCTCATGATTAGTCGCATGTGAATTTACGGAGTGTAGAGCGAAGATCGGGAAGAGGGCAACAGTTCACACCCTTTCTTGTCAACAGCATGTGCTCTAGGATTCAGTCTATGCATCGCTGCTACCTCTACACCTACATGTACATTGATGCAAATCACACTTAAGTGCCTGGCAGAAGGTTCATCAACCCACCTTCACAATACTTCTCTGTTATTCCACTCTCAAACAGCACACGGAGGAAACGAACACCTGTATTTTTCCGTGCGAGCTCTGATCTCCGTTTTTTTTTTTATTATGAAGATCGTTTCTGCCCATATAGGTCAGCGCCTACAAAATATTTTATCATTCGGAGGAGAAAGTTGGTGATTGAAATTTCGTGAGAAGATTCGGTAGCAAAGGAAAACGCCTTTGTTTTAATGATATCCAACCCAAATCCTGTATCATGTCCGTTATACACTCTCCGCTATTTCGCGATAATACAAAACGTGCTGCTCTTCTTAGAAATTTTTCGATGTTCTCCGTTAATCCTATCTGTTAAGCACCCCAGACTGCCCACCAGTACTCCAAAAGAGGACAGACAAGCGTAGTGTAGGCAGTCTCTTTAGTAAATCTTTTCCATCTTATAAGTGTTCTGCCAATAAAACGCAGTCTCTGGTTTGCCTTCCCCACATCATTTTCTGTGTGTTCTTTCCCATTTAAGTTGTTCTTAATTTTAATTTCTACGTATTACGTTGAATTTACGGCCGTTAGCTTTCATTGATTTATTGTGTAACCGAAATTTAACGGATTCCTTTTAGCACTCATGTGGATGACATAACACTTTACATTATTTTAGGTCGATTGCCAATTAGATATCGTTTTAAAATTGGTTCCTAAATATTTTGATGTCTGCCAGTAGAATTTTTTCAGCGTGAACTAGAACGGTGCGTTTCCTTCCTTTCTTTTTTTTTTTTTTGTTAGATAAAAGAGATTACGACGGTACTCCTATCGTAGTGGTAGTGTGACAGCTTATTTTCATTCTCTGGTTGTCTGCGATGCTGCTGTGGTAAGCTGTTTACTGCCTGAGTGACCAGATGTCGGTGGCGCGTGTTTGTCCTAACCAAGGCCACCGCCACCGCGGTGCAAGATACGCATCGCTGGCATCAATATCCCCACTGCAAAAGCTGCTCGTCACGAAGTATCATCTGAAATTGGTCATAGAAACTCCTAAATCGCGAGATCCGCGTCGAGTGGATTTGAAAGAACGGCTGGCTCTTTATTAATAGTAGATTCACCATATTAGCAGTCTGTTTAAACTTCATGTTCCATAAAATACTCTTTTGGCATTATATCGTGATAGTACAGAACACACACTACAGCATTTTACAACAACAACGCACCAATAGCAGAGGGCACATAATAAACACCACTCGTTGTGCGAAAGCATTATATTTTCGGTCGTCACCACTACCACTCAGAAGGCCGCCAGTCTAAGCACTTATATTATTGGGTAGTAGTGAACCATACCACATCTTCTCTCGGTTCCCACTATCTTTGCAGGACCAGCCGTTTACTACAAGGAGTTGCTTCATCCACTCAGCCATGGCGACGACTATGCAATTACATCAGGATGCAGGGGAAGTGTGGGGGGCTTTCATAGCTACACTTCTTTTGTTTATAAACGCCTAAATGTAGTAAGGAATATGAAGGTATTTAAATAAAATCATGCTTACATTTAATTCCTCTTGTTCTTAGATCGATGTAAAGCATGAATCATAGAGCTTTGTCGATTAGAGCATTTAGAATTGCAGGACCGGAATACATTACTTTCTTAAACGTGTGCTCCTGTAGATAAGTGTATTATCTTTCGTAAAACAGTTTAACAGTTCGTGAGAAGTCCCTCACTGTGATAGTATTGAAACATGGGACTTACGGAAAGGCAGGATTCGGTGTGGTCGGGGCCTTACTCATTTACCGTTGTTTGCTCAGTTTTTTTTTTAAATCACGTACACATTATTTGGAAACAATTGCAAATAAGGTTGACAATAAGGAACAATTATCAAATTTGACTGTTAAAACAATGCCTAAATAAAAAATTTCTTAAGTAAGTTGCACTCACGGCTGAGGGCCTTATTGACCAGAAATTCAAACTGTTTGTTGGCTGAAGACCCCAACAGTAATAACTCAAAATTAAAATATTAAAAAAAATGATCAAAATTTCGATATTAAGAGACAATACCTAATTAAAAATTCTTAAGACAAATTGCATTCATGGCTGAAGGCCTTATTGACCAGAAATTCAAATTATTTGTTGGATGAAGGCCCCAACAGTAATAACTCAAAACCAAAATATATTAAAAAAACACAATTATCAAAATTTCACTATTAAGAGACAATATCTAATTAAACATTCTTAAGAGAAGTTACATTTATGGCTGAAGGCCTTATTGACAAGAAATTCAAATTACTTGTCGGCTTAAGGCCCCAATAGTCATAACTCAAAGTTAAAAAATCATCACAATCTGATCAAACCAAGAGAGAAGTGAACCTCAGACAGTGCTCCAAGGATTGGCATGTGAAAGTCGCTCAACTTCGCAACCAATGAGACAGGCAGCCAAGAGTTGTATTCACTTGACCAGATGGCAACTCAAACTAGTGACAGTTTAAACAAAGACCAACCAAAATCTACCTAACGTCTGGTAACCAACACAACGATGGAATAACCCAAGCAAGGCGGAACTGGCGGACAGCACTGCGTGTTTAGAACATCCAGAAGCAGAAGGAACCACTACGACCAAGATAGTCCAAAGGAACAAAATATCCGAACCACAATCAAGGAGGCTGTCGAACTACACGCCTTACCGGACAGCAGCGGCAAGGCGAGGAAAGGTACACGGCCGCGAAAATGCGCTAACCTCCAGGGCAGGTAACTGGGACGTTAACGGCCACTAGGCAGAAAAATAGCGCTGGTTGAACTTCATCACTAAACACTAGGAATTCAATGATTAATAATAAGAAGTGGAGGACGGCTAATTAATTTCGCCAACTCCAAACACTCCACTCTTTGCTCTTCATCTCAGCGACCCTGCGAGCAGCAATATGAAACAAATGGCATGATCACAAAATAGTGGAGGTTTCACTACTTGGTTAATGTTCACTCAACTCAAACGTCCTGGGTCCGGTGGACAACGAGGTTGTGGCCATTGCAAACTACAGCCCCTCGATCCAGCAGTGCCTGCATGCCGCCAGCGGTCGCGGCATGTGCTCGCGCTGCCGGACCTCTCTGCTGCTCCGTCCCAACCAAACTACCCGACACACTCCGATCGGGAAAACACTTGACGACCTTCAAAAGACAGTACTAGGGTACTAGATATCGATAACCGCTTCTGCTTCCACTCTCGGACATACAACGGTAGCAAACGTAGTAGCGCCAGTAAACACGAGAAGAAAACGAGACGCCACTTTACACGGTGCCAACCTACCAATGGCACCAACCCGAGCCGCAACACGGCTCAAGTACAGTCACCTATTATCATGGAGGGGGAGAAAGTGTTTCCATGGAACGAAGCAGCAGTCAGCATTTAGACACTACATAGGTGATTCCATTCAGTTAGGACAACATCATTTCAACGACACAATGTCGCGAATTTTCGGATACAACCATTGAATCCGACGCCATCCCCGAAATAGTGATTTTGCAGGTGCTCTTGTTTACGGGGTTGTAACAGGTCGTAACATACATTATACGCAATGACATTGTTAGCTTTTGAAAGTTATCACGCGACTAGGTGGCTGATTTATCGATAACCGTTAATAATATGTATTTTAGTGGTAAATTGCGATTTTACTGTCATTATTAATGTAAGATAATTTCCTTCCTCCTCACTGAGCCACTCTGATCCTATCTCGTCTCGGGGCTGGAGGTGTTCGCCATTCACAATAAATCTCAGTAATGCAGATGTCGGGAAAAAAAGTAGGTTCTAATATACATAATTACTTGAGTCCTATCTGATATAATGGTTGGACTAGATTATTCGAGTACCGATAATACAAAATACAGTGCATTATACACTGACAGAAGAAATACCTAGTAACAAGAGGGGTTGTTCGACATAAGTGAAAACTGGTAGTTCTACATACGAAAGTTGACGTCCATTCAGACTTCGTGCCAGTCGCTTATGAGTGGCGCTAGTAGCGCCGCTATGAGGCTGCAAATCAGGTTTGTCTTAAATACGTCCTTAACAGTTGTTTTAGTTACCTTTGAGACTAGGTGTAGTGAGTCAATTTTAGTCCAGAATATCTTAAAGACGATGAAGACTACATTATCAAGGACTCACTGAGTTTCACTAGGTCGTGTAGTAGAGTTACAAGAAGGTGGATGTTCCTTCCACGATGCTGCTGTAAGACTTGGCACGAACGTAGCTGGCAGTGGTAGTCACGGAAAGGTACAGGCGCAAGAGACCATGCTCCAGACTACCACACGGCACTGCTGAGATGAAAATCAAATAACTCCTCAATTGGCCTCACAAGGGCAGAGTGCACCCTGCTTGTGAACAGGGCTCAGCAGACCCGGACGGCGATCTATCCAAGCGCTAACCGAGCCCCAACTGCTTAACGTAAGTAATCTGACAGGAACCGGTGTTACCACTGCGGCAAGGCCGTTAGCAATTAAGTAAGTAGACAAGAGAATATTATTAAGCTACCGACGACGTACAAATAGCTACGAAATTTTACGGAGTATTAAAGAGATTTTGGCTGTGCACCTATCTGACCAGTTGGCTAGAGGGCATATTCAGAGCTCGTGTTCTGGAAGGGTTGGTTTTACCATGCTCTGGATTTTCATCTACATGTACATCTACATGGATACTCTGCAAATCACATTTAAGTGCCTGGCAGAGGGTTCACCGAACCTCCTTCACCATTCTCTATTATTCCAATCTCGTATAGTGTGTGGAAAGAATGAACACCTATATCTTTCCGCACGAGCTCTGATTTCTCTTCTTTCATTGTGGTGATCGTTTCTCCCTATGTAGGTCGGTGTCAACAAAATATTTTCACATTCAGAGGAGAACGTTGGTGACTGGAATTTCGTGAGAACGTGAGAAGATTCTGTCGCAACGGAAAACGCCTTTCTTTTAATGATGTCCAGCCCAAATCCTGTAACATTTCTGTGACACTCTCTCCCATATTTCGCGATAGTACAAAACGTGCTGCCTTTCTTTGAACTTTTCGATGTACTCTGTCAGTCCTATGTGGTAAGGATCCCACACCACGCAGCAGTATTCTAAAAGAGGACGGACAAGCGTAGTGCAGGCAGTCTCCTTAGTTTTCTTAGTGTCCTTCCAATAAAACGTAGTCTATGATTAGCCTTCCCCACAACATTTTCTATGAGTTCCTTCCAATTTAAGTTGTTCGTAATTGTTATACCTCGGTATTTAGTTGAATTTACGGCTTTTAGATTAGGCTGATTTATCGTGTAACCGAAGTTTAACGAGTTCTTTTAGCACTCATGTGGATGAGCTCACACTTTTCGTTATTTAGGGTCAACTGCCACTTTTAGCACCATTCAGATATCTTATGTAAATCGTTTTGTAGTTTGTTTTGATCTTATGATGACTTTATTAGTCGATAAACGACACCGTCATCTGCAAATAACCGAAGACAGCTGCTCAGATTGTTTCCCAAATCGTTTATATTGATAAGGAACAGCAAAGGGCCTATAAAACTACCTTGGGGAACGCCAGAAATCACTTCTGTTTTACTCCATGACTTTCCGTCAATTACTACGAACAGTGACCTCTCTGACAGGAAATCGCAAATACAGTCACATAACTGCGACGATATTCCATAAGCACGCAATTTCACTAAGAGCCGCTTGTGTGGTACTGAATCAAAAGCCTCTCGGAAATCCATAAATACGGAATCGATCTGAAATCCTTTGTCAATAGCGCTAAACACTTCATGTGAATAAAGAGCTAGTTGTGTTTCATAGAAACGATGTTTTCTAAACCCATGTTGACTGTGTGTCAACAGACCGTTTTCTTCGAGGTAATTCATAATGTTTGAACACAGTGTATGTTATAAAATCCTGATGCATATCGACGTTAACGATATGGGCCTGTAATTTAGTGGATTACTCGTACTACCTTTCTTGAATATTGGTGTGAACTGTGCAACTTTGCAGTCTTTGGGTACGGATCTTTCGTCGAGCGAACGGTTGTATATGATCGTTAAGTATGGAGCTAATGCATCAGCACACTCCGAAAGGAACCTAATTGGTATACAGTCTGGACCAGAAGACTTGCTTTTATTAAATGATTTAAGTTGCTTCACTACTCCGAGGATTTTTACTTCTACGTTACTCATGTTGGCAGCTGTTCTCGATTCGAATTCTGGAATATTTACTTCTTCTTTTGTGAAGGCATTTCGGAAGGCTGTATTTAGTAACAGCACTGTCTTCCATAGTATCTCCATTGCTATCGCGCAGAGAAGGCATTGATTGTTTCTTGCCGCTAACATACTTCACATACGATCAGAATCTCTTTGGATTTTCTACCAGGTTTCGAGACAAAGTTTCATTGTGGAAACTGTTATAAGCATTCCGCATTGAAGTCCGCGCTAAATTTCGAGCTTCTGTAAAAGATCGCCAATCTTGGGGATTTTGCGTCTGTTTAAATTTGGCATGTTTGTTTCTTTTGTTTCTGCAGCAGTGTTCGAACCAGTTTTGTTTACCAAGGATGGTTCAGCTCCGTCGCTTGTTAATTTATTTGGTATAAATCTCGCAATTGCTGCCGATACTATTTCTTTGAATTCAAGTCACATCTGGTCTACAGTTATATTATTAATTTGGAATGAGTGGAGATTGTCTCTCAGGAAGGCGTCAAGGGAATATTTATCTGATTTTTTGAATAGGTAAATTTTTCGCTCATTTTTCGAGGATTTGGGGATTACAATATTCAATCTCGCTACGACAACCCTGTGTTCACTAATCCCTGAGTCAGTTTTGATGCTCGTTATTAATTCAGGATTATTTGTTGCTAAGAGGTCAAGTGTCTTTTCACAACCGTTTACTATTCGCGTGGGCTCATGAACTAACTGCTCGAAATAATTTTCAGAGAACGCGTTTAGCACAATTTCGGATGATATTTTATGCGTCCCTCCGGAATTGAACATGTATTTTCGCCAACATATCGAGGGCAAATTAAAGTCACCACCAACTATTACGTATGAGTAGGGTACGTGTTTGAAATCAAACTCAAGTTTTCTTTGAACCTTTCAGCAACTGTATCATCTGAACTGGGAGGTCGGTAAAAATGATCCAATTATTATTTATTCCGGTTGCCAACAATGACCTGTGTCCATACTGACTTACAGGAAGTATCTACTTCAATTTCGCGACAAGTTAAACTACTTAGACAGCAACAAAAACGCCACCACCAACCGTATTTAGCATTAACATTTTGAGATGAATCCCGTCAGACTATTTAATTGTAAGTCTTTTATGACGTTATCTTATAAATGCATCATAATGTCATCCCGGGACTTTGAAACGTCCCCTTAGAAAATTTAAGAATTACTGTACTTGTAAACTTCTACGTTATTTGATACAAAGACAGCTGAGTAAAACTGAACGTACTCAGACAGTTCTCTCTTTACTTATTCTGATCATCACTAAACTGACACACAGTATTTTTTTGGCGCAACGCAATCTGACTTTCAATAATCCCTACAAAAGAATGGCCCTGAGTAACAATAACCTATACCTTTCATGAATCACATACCTCACAAAAATCTTCGTTACTCAAACTACTGCAACACAGCGAGCGCCAATACTGTCAGATAAATAAAAGATTCTAACTACTGAAGACACTAACTACTGATAGGCATAGTTAGCAAATGACAGATTTTGATAGAGAACAAACAATGTATTTACCTTAATAGCGTTCAAAAGTCATAATATTTATATGTATATAATTCTGTGACATCCAATTAAACATATTTCCTTTTTTTGACGGACACACGTCCAGATCGTCCGCTCAAAAGTCTGGCATCTCTTTCCACACACCCACAACTGCTAGCCGCTCACCTCCAACTGCCCAACGCTATGCGCTGTTCACATCCAATTGCCCAACACTACAATAGCAAATATTCCAACAATGCCAACCAGCCACAGACTGCACACAGCACAGTCTGTGATTTTCATACAGAGCGCTACGTGGCGTTACCAATATAAAAACCTAAACAGCCTACACACAACTTATTTAAGCAAATTAGCTAGCTGCACCTGCACTTATAATCACAGATCGGCTGCTTGCATCTTCTAAAGAATCCAATGCACTACGAGAACTGCTTAGAGGGACAATATCGAGAGATTCACAGAAAACGGATATGGGAAGTTGAACACACTAATTCATTAAGATAATCTAGGAAAGGGTTAACTTAACTAATTGCAGTCTTGGGTGGGTAGACTTGGTATGGTACATTACCTACACCATTTTTTACGTTCTCGAGACTAAACTAAGAAAGTTTTGCGGAGGTTTGGTACCGCGGAGTGATCTTGCACATGACATCCTCTGTGTCGACAAGAACTACTTTGTCGACAAATCTGTGATAAAGAATAGGAGATGCAATTCAAAATCAAGTGCTTCGGAAGGAGAAACAGGAAGTGGGCAGCAAATTAATAGTGATTGAAATCTTTGCCTTGCGCGTCGCGTGTCGCGGAGTGCAAGAAGTAAAATGTGATAAGTTCCTGTCACAGAAAGCTTACATAGCGTTCAAGGCTTCCGAACATTTCGCGATTGAAGCAGATCAAACGATTAACAAGAAGACAACGCGAGGAAGAGGAAAGAAGGCGACGGCAGCAGACGTGACGAGGACAGCCAGATATCCAGAGAAAGCATCGCTGCGCGCTCGGAGCGCGCGGGAAGCATCACAGCAACAACGGAGGGGTGTGCTCGGAGCGCACACGCAGAGGTGCAGAGATCGACACGGGGCACGCTCTTCAAGCAGGTGCGTCGTCTTGTGAACACAGAAAATTACATAAAATAAGCTGAGGTACACCTTAGGTAATAGTCTATAACTCATTAGGCACTGTCGTGTAGTTTTCTTTGAGTTCAACTAAAATGACGACAGACAAGACGAATAGTTTAGATAAAATGGAGGAGCAAAAAACAACTCAATTGAATGTGGGCGCAGCAGATAATGTAACAGGTGCAAATACTCAGATAGTTACTAGTGAGGATGTAAAAGCAACAAAATGGCCAGGTGCGCGTAGGGCTCGCTTACTGGGCATTCCGTACAAATTTACTTCTATACGTATAGTCAGTTCGTTCATTTCGGGAATCGATAACCTCGACGATTTTTGTCTCTTATCGACATTGATACTGGCAAAATATCGGTCCCAGGGGTTCCAAGGCTTTCGAAAACGTTTTAATTTGAAGGCACTAGAAGAAGCCAAACAAAAACCAACTTGTTTCTTCCGCTACGTAGATGACACGTTCGTTGTTTGGCCACATGGACGGGACAGGTTAAATGAATTTCTCGAACACCTCAACTCGCCGCACCCCAACATACAGTTCACGCTGGAGATGGAGTAGGATAGTGCCCTACTGTTTCTTGACGTCCTGGCAAAACGGAAACCTGACGGCAAGCTGGGACACAGTGTATACAGAAAACCTACACACACCGATTTGTACCTAAATGCCTTCAGTTGCCACCACAACTCCCAGCGTGAAGGCGTTTTACGCCCACTTGTTCACAGGGCACGGTCGATCTGCGATCAGGGGAGCCTTCCAGCAGAACTGCAGCACCTCGAGACAACATTTCGGAAAAATGGGTACAACCAGAAGCAAATAAGACACGCACTCAGACAGACTGCGCCAAGACAACAAGAAGAAGAAACAGAAGAACACAAGTCATTGGCGTGCATTCCGTTTGTCGGAAACACCTCAAGGAAAATCGGTAGAATCCTGGGGAAACACAATGTGAAATGTGTATTCCGACCTCCTGCAAAAACCTTGACTCTACTGGGTTCAGTGAAAGATGACCTTGGCCTTCGAAAACCAGGCGTTTATCAAATTCCCTGTCAGTGCGGAAAATCATACATTGGGCAGACAGTCCGCACTGTAGAAGAGAGGTGCCGCGAACACAAGCGCCATACCGAACTACTCCAGGCCACTAAATCTGCCGTGGCTGACCATTGTATAAAGATTGGCCATACTATGGACTACGAAAAAACAAAAATACTCTGTCAATCCTCCTACTTCTGGGACTGCGTTACTAAAGAGGCCATCGAAATCCGACTACAGGACGATCTAATTAATAAAGACAGCGACCTTCAACTTAGTCAGGCTTGGAACCCTGCACTCAGCCTGGAGAGAAAGATGCGGTCTCCGACGGCGGCAGCAGGGAGACTGCAGACCTCAGTTCAGACACAGGCGCCGCTTCCCCCACCACCTCCAGAAGACGCCGCGCCGGCCGCACCAAAGACACTAGGAGAGGAACGGTGGAGGGGGTAACGGCTAGTATATATAGGGTGCCGAGAGGAACAGCACAGCATTCGTCAGGAACCACCTGAAGATGGCAGCGTGTACCACTGCCGAAATATTGTGGAGAAATTACGACGCTACCCGGTCAGATACCCGAGAACTGTTCAAATTGGAAATACGCCGAGAAAACTACAGATCGCATAAAGTTTATTATTCCGCCAAGGGCCCATAAACCTTAGTATATCACATACGTTTAAACTTGATGCATCTATCTGTTCCTGAGAAAAAGGGGTCTGAACGGATGGACGGACAGACAAGTATCATAACAAACGACAATTCTTTTTTCTTTTGATATAATTACAAATTAATTCTTTTTTCTTTTGATATAATTGAAAATTAACTATTTTCGAATTTTTCCTTGAATGTTCTGTGAAACCTTGCTTCTTGCAAACTTTCTTGATTCTAGGTCAACGAGAAATACCCTGCAGGTTTTGAAGAATGAGTTTGCTAGTATAAAAAATAGTGACGTAAATGGCCGTATCTTTTGACTGTTCTGACTTAGAAGCATCACTTTTGTACAGCCCCAGGGGGATTGTAGACCTTAATATGAGACATAAATTTCCAGTTAATACCTTGACCCATTCCTGAGTAGAAGAGTTTCGAACAGTTGGACAGAGAGACAGACAGACAGATGCACAACAAAGTGACCCTAAGGCGTTACGTTTTTATCTATTGCGGTACGGAACTCTAAAAACGTAATTAAGAAAATTAAAAATGCCGGATTCAATATACAGGAAACATTACTAGCTATGATGGTCGAATTAGAAGAAAATAACAGCAAAGTAGACGACTCTGCTAGGGATATCTTGCAGAAAGTGAACAACAAAATATATGCGACTGATAACAAAATTTTAGAAAATAATAATAAAAAAGAAAAATCTTCTAGAGATACTACCGAAAAGTTGGAATAACCAAAGCCACAAAAAGACAATGAAAATTATTAATAATGCTGTGAGGAGTAGGTGGGAAAGTAGGATGAATACAAGTGAAGCCCTTCAGTTGGAATTGAGTATAAATCTCAATGAAAATGATAAAAGTATTAACACTTTGCAAGCTACTGTCAGTGATGAAATTAACGTAACAGTCTCTCATGTAAACTGTAAGTTAGTAAAGTGGATATTTGTGGTAAGTTCCTATGGGACCAAACTGCTAAGGTCGTCGGTCCCTAAGCTTACACACTATTAATCTAACTTAAACTAACTTACGATAAGGACAACACACACATCCATGGCCGAGGGAGGACTCGGACCTCCGGTGGGGGAAGCCACGCGAACCGTGGCATGGCCCCCAAGACCGCACTGCTACCCCGCGCGGCAGTTAGTTAGTCCCAGATGAACTGAGTCAGTCAATACTAGGTGTTAAAGGACAGTGTGATGTATAATTGAATATAAAAAATCACAAATGACCAGATCCAATCCGCATTATGTATTAAAGTGGAGTCTGTTAAATAAAGCAAGGAGATAGTTGCAGAGGTACTTCGTATTCAGCGCAAGCAAAAAATTAACTGTTTTCAAGGTGAGAGAGGGAAGCGAAAAAATGACAGAAATCAAAACAGCAACAAGGTAAACCACATTCCCACAAATGAGAATGAAATGTACGATATTACTTTCCCCAGAAGAGGAATATGGGGGAAACGAAAGCATTGACATTTTCATGGCCGTAGACAAAATAATAATTTTGACAAAGAATACACTCACGAGAATTTACATCTACGGATAAGAGGCAATATACTGGTTACGACAGAGAAGAGGATAACGGGAGTTCAGATTTTCCCTGCAGTATACAGTAAATGATAATGTCAAAGAAAAGGAATAAGAGGAAACAAATTAGGAATAAGAATAAAGAAAATTATAAATTTAGTGTGAGGGTTGCAATTGGTGGGAGCAGTCATTGTAAAAGCACGATCTCATCAGCTAATACGAGCAAAAGAGAGAATATCAGTTTTATTAGTGTGGAGTTTTAAGGATGTAGATGCTGTTCAAATGAAGAAATAAGTATTAGTACAAATAAGGAATAAAGAAAAAGTAGTGAGAATTATTGACATGGTTGTACCAGATAGATGTATCAGTTTTATCATCGGAAAGGATCTGTGGGCACACCATGCCGACGTAGATTTTGAGAACAGTATGACTGTAAATTTCAAATTACGAAGAATAAGATGAAGTTTACAAATATTAATAGAACTTGCTGATATGCACTAAATTGGTACTACATGATGATAACAATGGCAATGACCGTAGCAATCGTTAAAGTAAAGGAGCATTTCATTGCAGCAGGATCTTTTCACCAAATTTCAGTCAACAACTGTGTCCTCCGAAATGGAAAATTTTTGTTGCCGACCGTCCTACATACGGACAAATTATCATTATAATGGAATAATAAATCGCAGAGACCGCAGAGAGAGATTCAATTCATCATACTCCAGTGCACTGTTCGAGAGTGGAACTGTAGAGAAATAGTTGAAGACAATTCGATGAATCCTCTGCCAGACACTCACAGGGTGACAATAGTGAACTATATGAAATAAAATCGTCATGAATTCTCAACGGTTTGCGTTAGAACGTTCAAACTCCACGGTTGGCCGCGGGGCATGATGGGAGTTAGTACGTGGATATGGTTCGCTTTAGCGACGAAGCCCACTTTCATTTGAATGGACTCGTCAATATGCAATATTGGCGCACTTGGGGGACTGCGAATCCGTATTTCGCGAGCGAGAAGTCTCTTCGCCTTCAACGGATGACTATGAGGTCTGCAGTGTCCAGTCACGGAATAATCGGTTCGATGTTCATTGAACTACCGCACGGTACGTGAATGTTTTGGAAGATGATTTCATCTCCGTTATCCAAAGTTACCCTGATTTCGACAAGACGTGGTTCGTGCAAGACGGAGCTCAATCCATCGAAGCAGAAGAGTGTTTGATGTCCGGGAGGAGCACTTTCGGGACTGCATTCTGGCTCTGGGATACGCAGAAGCTACTGGCATGAGCCTCGATTGGCCGCCTATTCCCCGTATCTGAACACATGCGACTCCTTTTTGTGGGGCTATATTAAAGCCAAGGTGTACAACAATAACTCCAAAACCATTGCTGAGCTGAAAACAACCATTCAGCAGGTCTTCGACAGCATCTATGTTCCGACACGTCTCTGGGTCATGAAGAATTTCGCTATTTGTCTGCGCCACATCATCGCCAATGATGTCATTCATTTCGAACTTGCCACAATCTAAATCCGAATATCTATAGTGACGTTTACATGTTGAATAAAGAGTGTGAATACCGTAGTTTGTAACTAATTTAAGTTTTTTTATATAGTTCAATAATTGTCACCCTGTTATTGTGAATTGCAGAGTAATCATGTAGCTGTAGATGTAGATGCAAATTCCACAAGCAGTGTACCGAGATTACTACAATCGCCTCTGATGTACTTCCAATCACTCATATTACGCTACCGGTACTGCACGGTTTGAGTGCCATGTTATACAGCAAATCACTCACACCCATCCAAATACTGTGCGACGAAAAGAAACCAAGCTATTTAACTATAGCCTTGTTCCCTATGTTACAACACACTCTATGAGAAACACATACAGTTCAGAGCTACTCTGTAATCACTCAGTGTAAGAACTTCCAGTAATATCTGTATTTTGCTGTACTGTAAGATGTAAGTTCCAAGGTCTGTTCTCAGTACTCTGGAGGCTGTAAATATCTCTGCTGACCAATTCAGTTGGTAAGAGTTCTCTGAAAGACGTACTAAGTCACCTACATTTAATTCCTGTCTGCATGGATCTACCATTTTAATATGACTGTATACGTAATCTCATTATAATGAACATAAATTTGTTTCATTTTTTATAGTGTGATGTATAGTATCGTTATATTGCCCAATTACATGTGGGAGAATATCTGCTGTGATGCGTTGTCACAAATGAAATAAGTTCTGAATAGATGATAATTTACATTATTATCCCATGTGAAAAATGAGAATTGTAACATATTACAGTCGAAATGAACACTTATCTTTTGTTACGCGACTTCTCCTTTGCTCTGTTTTTGGTCAGAGCGTAGGTACTTTTATATACATTGATAGAATCAGTTCAACACCTGTGATGAAATTGACTGTTGTTGGAACTGTTTCCCATACCACTGTTCAAAGACAAAGTTCACAAACATATGCAAGGACTTGCATATTAACCTGAAGGGTGTAATAGGTTGTCTCTAACTACGTTGTCGCTAGATACTTGCTGTGCATTAGGCACTGACTGGAATATGGCCTGGCATAGAACTGCCTTCGTCTCCATGTAGTGGTCTGTTTCAAGACAGGCCACTGACGGTGGCGTGGAGAACTTCTCCAGGCATCTCTAGCTGCATCTACCTCAGTGGTGTGGCCAGCGATGCTCTGACAGCAAGGGGCTTCTTTGTGGAGTCCATAGCAAGCACTAGCACTTCGCCTATCGACTACATCAGAATATCTAGCCATTTGTAAAATCCACAAAGATTCAAATGTGTCTGCATATGGTTTTTTTATCATTCTATTCGAACGTTTCATGATAGCTGCTTTCTGGTGGAAGAGTGATGAGTACCGCTCCTTTAACATTTTGAAATACCTATTTAAAACGCACCTGCATGATCGGTCTGGAGATTTTCTAGGAAATGGATCATCACCATCTGCAGCAGTTGTTCAAACATCCATGTAACCCCCTTCCCCACTTCTGTTTTTCCCAGTAAAGCTCAAGCATATTTGAAATACATATTAATAACAATTAAAATATAATTTATCATTAATATTGCTTATACCTTCAATATCTGCTTGCCACAAGTCGTCCAGACCTTGTATTACAACACATCTATCCAGGAATGTCAGTTTGTAGAGTTCTCGATCTACTGTATCCAAAATTATTTGATGATGCGTCTTTATTAATCTCAGAAATCACTGATGCATTTTCATTTGTATTATCTGCGTTTCCTGCAATGGCCAGTAAGGTGAACAGTCTTAACTGTTCTGCTAATTCATTTGTGTCATCATAGCAGATATATACTAAAGAGACTGCTTGTTCATTATTTTGTGCTATATGTCCATATCTGTGTTAGTGATTTAATAACGTTTTTGTTTTTAACATTGTTTGCGATTTTTGGTTCACCATTGGCTTTTTCATGCAGAGCAGTCAAATGTAATATTTTACCATAGATTTCTAGATCTTTCTGTAAATCAGATGTTCTTACATATTCTCTACCACCAAACTATAATATATACTTGGTTAAAATTTTAGGTTGTGCATCCAGTGTATGTAGTTTTCTTCTGCTCACTCCCTATATTTCATCTATTTTAATATCACTGTGATAATTAATTAAATTGTCAATATCGACAGAATTCTTCTGGGCTTGTGACCACGTTGTCAATATATAAAACTGTCCGATATTTTGGCCACGATTGCAAGTGGCCTTCCTCGGGGCTGTTCAGAGACAATTTTATCTATTGGCAGTGTGGTCAACAGTTCAGGAGAATTTTATTAATAGTGACAATGGCCTACGCTCACATTCACATTGGCAGTTGCATCTTTTTTTTTTCACCTTTGAGAGTCATTCAAGAGATTCAGTAGTGATTTAAAAGTCTCTCTAAACGATTGATCTCGTTCATCATGCACTAATTTTAGGAATCATAATTTCTGTTCAATGGCCTTACGTGCCTTGATGTCTTTTCATTTTGTAGACATTCTGCTGCCAACTAAACTGGCTTCGAAACTGCAGGCACCTTATAACTATACACTCACTGATAAAAAGTGAAACTGAGTTATGTTTTCTTTTTTTTTAACTGTTCCACCTGAGATTCATGTCGATTCATTCTTTTAGCCAACTGACACATATGTCCAAAGATTTTTCAGTTTTTTTCAGATATGTAGATTAACATCAAATTTATCTATCTCTTGCGCCTTGTCCCGCAAATTCGGCAGGATTGTGGTCGATACAATCGGATTTGGCATGGTTGGTGGCCGGATGCCCTCCCTTCCGACATCCCGTAACCCCCCCCCCCCCCTCTCCCCTGGGGACAGAATCAGTGTACTCGAACTGTCTGGCTCTAGTGTAAATCATGAAATAGTGCGAACATGTTTCAAATGTCTGCGAGTCGTGTAACCGAGGTGGAACGTGGAGACGAGCCCAGTATTCACCTAAGGGGATGTGAAAAACCGCCCTAAACCACATCCAGGCTGGCCAGCGCACCGGCCCTCGTCGTTAATCCGCATAGATTAACATCAAAATGTTTCTCATATTCGTAACATTTGTAGGAGTTTTTTTTCGTATCTTCTAACATTTGTTCTGTTAGCACAGCCCTTGCTGCTAATATATTGAATACCTTCCCCATTCTCAACTCTTGTGGTTAGCAGCTAACCAGGCTTCTCATAATGCATATCAACCTGCTGACTTGTCATCACAAACTTCCTCTCAACCACTCTAGTCAAGGTTTCCTTGATATTTTCGATTTTCATTGTAAAAGTTTTAACATTTTAAATGATTTTCCAGTTTCCCCACTATGATGTCTAAGATTCTTGTTTATTGTTTCATATTTTGCGTCCTAATATGGACAAATGTTTATTTATGTATCCTTGTCCTCTCAAGCTGCATGCCTGACATGCATGCAACTATCTCCTTAGTGTAATGTATACTGATGTACTTACCTCATTCTATATTGCATGTATATTAAGTTAAAAGAAACTCCTGTAAGTTTCATCTATATCGTCCATTATTCTATTTTCTTGTTTTGGTAATAACCAGAACCTCTACTATGTGTGATTTCAAAATCTTCACATATAAACTGATTGAAAGTCATGCCAATTCCTACATGCATTTGGTAAATGTGTTTCAAATTCATATTTTCTTGTTTGAAAGCAATAATATAGTTTTCATCATCCCTTACCAACTGCTTCAGGATCTTGGATTATAAGTGACTCAAATAAAAGATGTCAACCCCGATATGATGAACAAAACAGGAATATTTCCATATTTGATTAAAGTTTTCCACTGCAACATCATCCGATGTAAATATTTTCTACAGTGTCAGAACATCACTGCTTTCATTGAATTTAGTGTATGTTACTCTGTTGATGCTATGTAATATCTCCAAAGAAGCTGGTACATGGTCTGAAATAATGTCTTCGAAAATACATGTACATGTTAGAATTGGATTCCATCTGCATGTGTTAGCAACGACATGATAACATTCGTCTTGCTGGAGTTGTATAGGCCAAGAATTATTGTTTGTATGTAATTGGGAAGGAGTGTTACATTCTCCTACCGTTTTTTTTTCATCTTCTGGTCTTAAGTAGTACTGCAGGGCAAGTATGCTACTATGAAATCGTTAAGATGAGGATGTTTCGCCCACTCGGCGGCGGTGACTACTGTGCACTAACATTAGCAAAGAAGTGGTTTTATAGAGAAACAAGAAAACATGTAGTACTCTTGTTTATTTATAAACTGTTACAGACTGTGGAGATATGTACTTGTTTAAATAAGAATGTAGCTCTGTGTCTACATCTGGAATGGCTGGTTCATACATATTTGCAGGTTTGCATGGCGACGATTTCTTCTGATTGCTGTAGTATTTGGCATGCTAGCTCCATCATATTTGTCTGTATTTTCTCATAGAAACTTTGTATATATGGCTGCCAGGTTTGATGTTTGTCTAGAGCATGATTGATCATGTCGTTGGCATACTCGCATACATTACGTTTTTAAATGTATGCTCCTGCGCAAGAGTGAACTCTCTCTTATTAAAAAGTTTAACTGTTCATCGGAAGACCCATGAGGAGACCATGTGATCGCCTAATATCACTGAGCACTTCCAGGTAACAAGGAAGCAACTTTCATCGAAGGCTCACACAGACAAATTCATTCCTTCATGGATAATATGACTTCCATGTCACTTTACCCAAGATTTTCGAAAGCACTGTGTAGAACCTGGGATCCAAAATCATTTCCACAGTGGTGCATTTGCTGTCCCTACTGCCTAAACTACGTATTGAATTAAAGAGCATTAGCCTCACTTTGAATGGGTTTGCCTCACTTGCACGAAAAAGAAAGAGAGTGCATTACACATACACATATTTGTGGCTACATTCTTCTACTGTCATCATCGTTGTCACTAATATTTACATGATGCCTGTATTGTTGCTGCTATACATTTTGACATGTTCACCCCTTGGATTTTCTTATGCAATTGCTAAAACTCCTTTTTCAACTACTGGTAATGGGTAACACTGCCTACAGTGCATGCAACAGTAGAACACAAAAAAGAGTAGTTATACGGCATTCATTTCTGGTTTGAAATACAAAAGAAAAACTACCTTGGTCTCTGCAGTCAGTACGTTGCTATTGCCTGTGCCACCACACATACTGTTGACTCTGAATAAAGCTACAAAACATGAAGCTAAATCTGATACATGCAGAGCGATAATTCTAGTTGTTAGCTTAAGTGATGGCAATGACTGTATACTGCATACTGGGTCGGTCCAGCGGTCGGACCAGGAGTGGATTCCAAGGAATACACGGCTGCTGAGATAGAGAGCAAAAAATGAGAAGCACATGTAATATGTTCTTAACTCTGGTTTATTTAACTTCAGTCCAGCAAGTCCAATTGTATTCCAACAGTTCCTTGACTCAAGTAAGTTCGTCACAGATAATAACTCTGAGAGGTGAGGCTAACTAGTACGCCTGAATGCACATAATGAACTCCATTATCGTGAGCTGGCATCAGTGTGGCGTCCTCTTATGTCGGCTCAGTGGCGCACAGCTTGCGCGTGCAGTAAAGAGTATCTCTTTGAGCTGTCCACGACAGGTAGGGCAGTCACATGACTTACTGCCAACATCCAAAAAAAGAAAAAAACGCCTCACCATCGTTGTGAACTGGTAATGCAGAAACGACAGCAAGAGAGTATGGGCACAGGCGCCACTGAGAAGGCAGGAGCCGAAACTTCGGTTGATGACAAATACCTACCTTTGCCCCGACATTTGTCTTCTGTATGGCTGTAAACATTGACCGAAAAACCAGTTGTAGGATGCATACCCATGCGTAGGGATGGAACACCTTCTTCCATTGGCGAAGATACAATGGCAACTAGAGGGTTCAAGGTGGCCAACTGGAAGTCGATACGGTGAAGGGGAGCTTCACCTTGCAACTTAGACTTCTACAGATATGATGACGGCGACGGCGCTGCATCGACTTTCATTGACTCCCCCTCCACCGCCAGTGGCGTGGGACCCAAGGGAGGCGAAGACAGCTGCTAGTGCGATCCTATAAGACTTATAAAGAGCGGCGCAAAACTTTGGTGGTAACTCATCGACCCCAGCGCCTGTATCTGCCAAAAACTCAGAAAAAGACCAAATCTTTTACATATAACTTAGAGCCCCGTAGACGGTGCAGAGTATGCAGTAACTGAAGCAGTGTCCTACGTCATTGTTCCAATGTCCATGCAGAAGTTCCGCTGATGACTTGGCATTGCGTGGCTGTGAAGAGTAGGATGAAACGAAGAGCACTAACGCCTGCTCCCACATATAGCAAATGCATAACTTATTCATCTATTGCTTGAATATTATGACAAAGCATTCCTCTTCATCGGCAACTGTGCTGTTGTCCATGGTTGGATATTGTTGGCGTCACAAAACTGCTTAAATTCTATCCGTGTGAACAGGAGTTCGTTGTCAACACTTCTGGTACATCATTGATACTGTAAATCGATGTCAGAGACTTGTCAGTACTAGATGTTGTGGTGGATTGCATGGGCACCACAAAAGTAAACTTGCTAAAGGCATCTACCGAAATAAGCTAACGAGAATTCTAGCAGGTACATGTGAAGTCCATATGCAGACGTTGCCAAACGGCATTGGCCTTGGGCAATCAAAACATTTCTGTGATGGAGCAGCATCGTGCAGTCAGTTGTTCTATTTGAGCGTCCATGCCGACCCACGTGGCGTCAGGTGAGTTGCAGCAAATGTGGCACAATCACACGTGATTGATCATTGATTATGTAACACGATAACAGGCTGCTGAACAGATAAGTGGTGCTGAATAGCAAAATAAAGGCATAGAATGGCATCACTAGTATCCTTAAGGGAACATGGCCAGTCAGTATGGAGGTACTAGAACAGAATCTTGAAATTTCGGTCTGCAGCCGTTGCCTTAGCAATTTGTCAATGGACCATAAGAAAACCATTAAGAAGTTCGTTGTCCTGAACGTGTATGTGGAAACAAGAATCCTCTGAAGTGTCAAATGCCGAATCGCTGCTACCTTGTAGGCGAGAGAGAGCATCTGCAGTCGATTGCTTAGCCGTTGGCTTGAACACAATTTCGCGCTGGTAATTTGAGAGGAACAGACCAACGGTGAAACTTTTGCGCTGTTGCTGTGGTACTGGTTTTGAACGGCTAAACAATGAGCTGAAAGGCTGGTGATCTGTCACGAAGCATAGTCTTCTTCCATATAAGTACTGGTGTAATTTAATCATCCCATATACGATGGCAAGAACTTCCTTCTCAATCTGCGAGTAGTTGCTCTGTGCTTTGTTGAGAAGTTTGGATGCGACGGCAGTTGTCCTCTCTAATGATCCCACTTTGTGGGAGAGACTAGCACCAATCCTGTAAGTCGATGCATCAACTGCAAACCCGACCAAATCAGTGGGACCAAAGTGTGCCAAACAATGATCGCCCAGTAAACCATCTTTCAGTTTCTGAATTGCAACCTGGAACTCTCTGGTCCACTAAAATGGAACATCTTTCCTCAAAAATGATGCAAGAAGCTGGAATCTGTACAGCATTTCGAATGGACCGAATGTAATAAGTCAATTTACCCAACACAGATTGGAGTTCACTGATATTCCTAGGAACTGGGAGGCCTTGTATGCCGGTTAAGTGCGACTGAAAATAGTGAATATCATGACTGTTGATCACATGTCCTAAGTATTCAGTGCCATCCTGAAAGAAGAAGCAGTTGTCCTCGGCATCTGAGAGCACTGAAAGCAATTTCCCGAGGTTGGAAAGAAGTTCGTCGGGAATACAACCCGAAACAACAAAGGCATTCAAATGGTTTGAACAAGAAGGTATTGTAGCAGTTAACTGTCACAAATAGCGTCGAAAAATTTCAGGTGCAGACGCACTGTCGAAGGGCATTCTGGAAAACTTAAACAACCCCACACAGTTACTGATCACAAAAACTTTTGTGACTGTTTATGCGAGGGAAGCTGCAAATAAGCATCGTGACAAAAAACGTGGAAGCTCCCCTTAGAAAAATTTATGAATGATTGTGCTGATAAACCCCTTACGTTATTTGATTTTCAAACAGCTGAGCAAAACTGAACGTGCACAGACATTTCTCTCTTTACGTATTCAGATCATCAATAAACTGACACACAATATTTTCAGCACAACGCAATCTGACTTTCAATAATCGCTACAAAAGGAATGGCCCTGACTAACAATAACCTATACCTTTCATGAACCGCTTACCTCACAAAAATCTTCGTTACTCGAACTACTGTAATACAGCGAGCGCCAATGCTGCCTGCTAAATAAAAGATTCTAACTACTGAAGTCACTAACTACTGATAGGCATAGTTAGCAAATGAAAGATTTTTATAGAGAACAAACAATGTATTTACCTTAATAGTGTTCAAAAGTCATAATATATATATATATCAGTTCATGACATCTAGTCTTACATATTTACTGTCTGTGATGGACACACGTCCAGATCATCCGCTCTCAAAAACTCCGCCATCTCTCCCCCCACATCCACCACTGCTGGCGGCTCACCTCCAACTGCGCAACACTACGCGCTGTTCACATCCAACTGCCCAACACTACAATAGCGAATATTACAACAATGCCAATCAGCCACAGACTGCACACAGCACAGCCAGTGATTTTCATACAGAGCGCTACATGGCGTTACCAATATAAAAACCTAAACAGCCTACTTACAAACGATCTGCACCAAACTTGTCCATGAGTTCCTCAGGCCAAAGCAAAGGACGAGAGTGAATCGCAGTCTGTGCATTTATCGTTACCTTGAAATCTGCACATTAGCTTAATCTGCCTGAAGGTTTCTTTATTACCACTAAAGGCGAAGCCCACTGACTGGCTGTTACACGGAAAATCACGACATGATTTGCGCTGCGTCTTTCATAGTAATGCCGGCGTAAAATTGTTAGCTTTGTCCAGACAATCTTGAAAAAGTTCCGAAACTCGTCACACAGTTCAGCTACCTTGTCCGTAGACACAGAGGAGTTGACAGGGAGAACATTGTCTTGATTCACTGTAACGTAAACACAAAACTGTGACTGACATTATCTTGGTAATGAGAAGAATAGTGCCAGTCAGACAGTAATCACATGGAACAGGAATTCATATCCACTGCAACCAGAAATAGTTGCCTGTGACTTATGTAGGTTGGGCTTGCCGAATAGTTCGTAAGTTCTCCTGTTCAACAAAGTCACTGACACTCCAGTGTTTGGAGAATGACAAACAACTTATTCGCGTGAAGCTGAATGGAAGAAGTGTGTGACTTCTTCGCTGTTACACTTGACTTGCACTTTGTAACAACAGAATCACTACTTAGCTTGGAAAAAATTGCATTGACGTTCTTCGACTAAGACTTGGAAGAACGTGCAAAGTGCGTGCCACACTTCAGTTTCTGCAGAAAATTCGCACGTTACGTCGCTTGCCAGAATGATAGCACTTACCGTCACGACAGGGGTATGTCTGCCACTTGTGATGCACGAAACGCTGAGGGCTTGATTTAACGTCAGTAGCCGGCTATCTAACACATGGTTTCTATTTACGTCACTGCCCTGACTGAGAATTTGCGTGCCGCAATGCTCGAACTGCAGGCACAATCTGTTTGCCGTTACTCCGCATGGCTCAAATAGGAGCGGAATCAAAGTCAATCACTGGACTGTCATACGAATCCTGACGCTCCACCAATTCCAAATCGACGCGCAAATCGACGAAGTGGCGTCACCTCAAAAGACTTGCACCAGGCGAACAGGTCCGCCAGCCGGGGGTCCCTCGCCACACGACATTTCATTTCACCAGTTCCAATACTGGTAGCAAACTAGAACCAGGACACTTAAGAATCTGTTCGTGTATGCGAGGATGTGACGTATTTCGAGTAATGACCTCCCTGATCATGGCGTCACTATAATAACACCCACACTTAAATTTGCAATGGCGTGTGAGGTCCTGTGAGTCAACTATCGACTGCTTAAGAGTCTGATTAAGGTGCCTACATAAACGAAAGAATTCGTACTGCGCAGCTGCTGCATTAGACTAATCTGTTAACCAAAGTACAGTCATGGAAATAAGTATTCATACAGTAGATGGAGACAAACTACGGTGGTGTGTTGGGTTAGTAAATCACCCACAGCGCCGATACGAGTAAGTACGAGATGTAGCGTCAGATAACCATGGTAATGAAGCTTCCCGTATGCCGTGAATCTATTCTGGGAAAATAAAATATGTTACACTCCGCACGGTCTACGACAGGGCAAAATGTATTCATACAGCGCACTACTTCCAACCAAACAAACAGCTGACGCAGCCCCGGAGAGCATGCCACACTTGTGTAGTCGTGTGGTGACCGTGAAGCAACAGCACGTTGGACGTGGATACCGTGGAACAGCAGAATGGGCTGCAAGGGGAAGGAAACGACCATTGAGGAACGAAACATCGTTGTCGCCCAATATCTTCAACACAAGTCGTATGCCGAAATTGCGAACATCATAAGACGAACCCGAGCGACTGTGCAATCTATCATTAAGCGATATAAGGACAGACATGCAGTAATAAACAGTGAACGACGCGGTCGTCCACAGAAGCTTGCAATAAGAGAGACCAGAATACTACTAAGAAGCACCAAGAAAAACCCGAAACCGACAGCGTCGGCACTAACTGCATATGTACATGACCACTTCCGAAAGGACATCACTCCAAGGGCAGTTCGCACCATTCTCAATCGTTCGGGCTACAGAGCCAGGTTCCCGAGACGAAAGCCCTACATCATCAAAAGGAACAGGAAGTGGCGGATGGAATTCGCGAAACAGCATGTATCCAAGACAGCAGACTTCTGGGATACTGTATTGTTTCGTGATGAAAGCAAATTTAATATCGTGCACGATGATGGTTCAAAAATGGTTCAAATGCCTCTGAGCACTATGGGACTTAACATCTATGGTCATCAGTCCCCTAGAACTTACAACTACTTAAACATAACTAACCTAAGGTCATCACACAACACCCAGTCATTACGAGGCAGAGAAAATCCCTGACCCCACCGGGAATCGAACCTGGGAACCCGGGCGCGGGAAGCGAGAACGCTACCGCACGACCAGATGATGGTAGGATCTTGGTCTGGAGAAGACTGAATACAGACGTCGACCGAAACAACATTCAACCCACGGTGAAGCACGGAGGTGGTGGAGTGATGGTATGGGGCTGCATGTCAGCCTCCGGTGTCGGAAAAATTAGTGTTTGTGGAAGGTACCACGGACAGATTTGTGCATGTGAACATTCTCAAACAGAACTTACAACAGAGTGTTGACGCCTTGGGTCTTCCTAGAAATTATTACTTCCAACAGGACAATGATCCAAAACATACGGCGCAAATTGTTCGGCTGTGGTTGCTCTACAACACTCCACACACTCTTAAAACACCAGCTCAGAGTCCGGACCTGAATCCCATCGAACGCTTGTGGAGTGAGCTGGAAACACGAGTGTGAAAACACGACATCCGTAGTAAGGCCTCTTTTAAAGAGGCTCTCCTTCGAAAATGGGAAGGTATCACGTCGGAAACTACAAGAAAATTGGTCCATTCCATGCCACGGAGGATGCGAGAAGTTATACATCGGAAGGGTATGCATACGAAGTATTAAACATCTTCTGGCTTTGTTAGAAGTGTCATTTTCTGTTGATGTATGAATACTTAATTCTCAGCGCAGTAGAGTACTTGGCAGACGTTTTTGTATTTTGTTTTGTAAAGGCTTGTTCATTCTCGTTCTATATACCAGCATAGCTGCATTGGCGACTGGCCAATGTGTATAGTGCATATCCAATTAGTGTTTTTGGTTTCATATTGTCAATAAAGGCAGTTTACTTTCGCACGCTCTAGTGTATGAATACTTATTTCCATTACTGTATTCCACGAGGTTAAAGGCGCTTCAGTCTGGAACCGCGCGACCGCTACGGTCGCAGGTTCGAATCCTGCCTCGGGCATAGATGTGTGTGATGTCCTTAGGTTAGTTAGGTTTAAGTAGTTCTAAGTTCTAGGGGACTGATGACCTCAGATGTTAAGTCCCATAGTGCTCAGAGCCATTTGAACCATTACTGTATTTGTCTAGCGCAGCAATTAATTCTTTATAAAGAACACTTTCAGGGTGGATGGTGGGGAAAAGTTAGTAGGCGAGCCTGTACACTGCTACACCTACAGTTGCAAGGAAATGAGGTTGCCTGTTCTTGCGTTAAATATGACTCACCGTGAAATGTGCGTTGAACTGTGCTCAGTACTCGAACCATTCCTCGTGTGTGGAGTCAAATGCACGGAATGGTGTGGCGGAAACAGGCGCTGCGGGCTGTGGCTATGCTGAGGGAGTCGAGGATGGCAGTTGCGTGTCAGCTTGCGCAGGAAGCAGCCTTGTGTTCGTGTTCATGAGATGGTGTACCTGCTGTGCCTGAAACTGAACAATTTGCGTTGCAGGCAGCTTTTGCGGAAGACTAGCCACGATCAATACACACACTGATACAAAACAAGAAACAGTACGCGCAAGCATGTATGTTAACCTCTAACACATACAAATAAAAACGGCGAATTGCAGACCACGTTCTAAAACACAAATGCACCATAAGGCAAGCTGGCTAAAAACGACAGATCTGCAAACAAAAATACACAAGTATTACAATTCTTCTTGTCATTAAACATTTTTTAGTTTAATCATTCTAGCAGCATTTTTTACTTCCCTCACTCTCTTTCTCATCCTGCCTTCCCTCCCCCCCCCCAACCCCCTCCCCCCTCCAAACACCTTCCCTGCCCCCTATCCTGCCCTCTGGCGACGCCCATGAGCTTTACAAACACGCCTCTTGTCTTACCGGTTACAAATGGGTATTAATTTTTGAGCAGGCGATGTTGAAAAAAACATGGGCTCATGATGCAACAACGAAAGCAGTCACGCAACTGGCTCAGGTATTCCTTGACCTTCGGACGACAAACAGCGGCGCTGGACTGTCAATGCACACGCAGTTGCCGGCAGTTCGCTGTGTCCTGCGGTTTCTTCGATCTCAGTAAAGGTAAGATCAACGTTAATTTCGATATTGCATATAATTAAATACGTACTCAGAAACGCACGACAAAGGCTATCTACTCGCCTCTGTACGACATCCAGAAAGTTGGTATAAGGTATGAGATTCATAACTAGCAGACGTAGAATTAAAATCTTTTTCGGTCCTCGCGTGATTTACCTAAATAGCATGTTGAAAATACGGTTATGATTCGTTACACAAGTGCGAAATCGGTTACCTTTACTTTTCTTGACGATGCACAGTGAGTCAACTCGCTTCAGAACTAGACATTAAGGGGACCACACCGTGGTTCAGCGCGAAAAAAATCGATTTTCGGTTTTCATCATATTTCGATAGATTAAGTTTTTATTTAAGTACTCTGAAAAGGATTTTGCTGAAAAAAGTTTTTTTTGAGCCTTTAAAGAGCATTTTCCTACCACGTGTGTTTATGTGCCACGCCTACTTTTCTGTCACCCCCTTTTCTGCATATATTTTAGATCTCTATATCCCCTACATTGCACGTTAGGGATTTTTTTTTACTCCCGAGTGTGTTGGCTATCCTTGGAATACAACGGTCGGTATTCTTTGTTTCTGCTGTTGGTAAACAACACGCTTTCAAACACGCGGTTAGTTTTGTTCAAGTGTGATTGCGAGTAGTTGTTACACTTACGTTTGCAGTGCTTGTTTACAAGTGTTTTGTTGTGTTTATTGAAGATGACGAAACGTAAAGGCATTTTCAAGAAACGACAGTTTAGAGGAAACAAGTTTAGAAAGCTCTCTGTACAAGAGGTTATGTCACCTGGCAACGATGTTTCTAATTGTAATTCTTCAACAAGTGCATCATCAAAGAAGCTCTCACCATTTCAAGAGAGTTACAACGAATTTACTGTAAGTGACAAGGGGTGCAGTATTATCATTATAGATTTGAGAATGTTATCAGATGTAATTTCTAAATTTGTACAGTGTAGACAGTGATGAGTCACAGAGTGTGAAAATTTGTGAGAGTGCCAATGGGAGAAAATGCCTAGCAATTGCTTTGGATTTAATTTGCACTAAATGCTCAGCCGTGATTTCATTTATGAGTTCTTCTTTTGCATTGTAGAACGCTTTTCCAGTCGACAAATCCTATGATCGTGTTTTGATATTTCTTTAATCTTGCTTCTTAAAAGTTCTTATTTTTATTCTCTCTATTACTTAATGAGCGTTTTATTAATGTGATTTCGTATTATTGTTAACTGATTTTCATTTATGGTTTGGTTTCGCGATTCCTTTTTACTGTTTGCTCTTTTTATTTGAGTCTTTTTAATTATGTTTGCAGCGGTTGTGAAGTCTATATTGCTTACTGTTCTCCGTAAGTTAAAGAATACGGTAATACCATATTCGTTTCGCAGCAGATCTCGTTGAGTCTCCTTGTTGGAACTTCTCCACCTGAAATCGCTAAATATAATTTATTGCTCTACGGAAATCGATCGGCAAAGCCAAGTGCTATGCTGTGTCATGTCATGTGTATGGAATGTGGCGTTCAATTTTATTTCGTGAAATTATTTAGGTCTTCGGAGTAATATTCTCGACGAATCCCAAAACCGTGTAAAACTGCAGGTTCGCACCATCAAACCACACAACACTTCCGAACGACTTGCGTCTTTATAATCACTGAATATTTCTTTTGAAATGGTTAAGGGTTATGAACTATACACACCTGACACTGATATCTTCTTCAATACCATAAAATATAGATTACTGCCTTAATGGCGGCTTCCAACAATCTCCTCTGAACCCGACATAGAACATCTCCTTTCCAATGTCCAACATGGAAAAATTATCTCTTTGCCGTAGCTTAATACAGTCTGTATATCTGTGTTATCGAGTTCGCAAAAATGGTTCAAATGGCTCTGAGCACTATGGGACTAACTGCTGAGGTCATCAGTCCCCTAGAACTTATAACTACTTAAACCTATCTAACCTAAGAACATCACACACATCCACGCCCCAGGCAGGATTCGAACCTGCGACCGTAGCGGTCTCGCGGTTCCAGACTGTAGCGCTTAGAACCGCTTGGTCACTCCGACCGGCTATCGAGTTCGCACGGAGATGCTTGAATTCCACAGAGTATTTATCTGTCGCGCAGGTATTTTACATTTATCGCATTAATAGTCCGTCGCACTTTATTCATCGGTGTTTGCAAGATGAAATGCTACAGAAGTATTGGGCGGTGATTTTCTGTATAAAATTATCGACCAAAACATTCACATCATGACTACCTTTCCCTAGCATATAACGGGACGGAATGTACTGGCGGTTGACAACATTATCTCCTGCTTATTAGTTTTGCACCTTTCACAATCACTCGCTAGTTATCATAAGATTAAATTTTTGACATTAGCTGACTAATGTGGCCATGGACTTGCGATCAACAATGGCTTCCGTTCATGTCCTAGGTAATATACCTCGAAATCCAGGTATAATCACTACAGGGTTTGTTGACTTCCTATCCGGTGAGAACGGCTGAAATTGTCTGTGTTGTAAGCTATTTCTCTTACATCAACATCGCAGCGTAAACATTGTTGATGGGCGGCGCTGCTTGCATTCCGTTGTAACTCAGTTTCATAGGATGCGAAACATGTCCATTCCCGCAACAAGATTCTGGTGTGGAATTTTGCGTACGTTCAACCTCACGCAGTTCATTCCGGCACTTCTTTACTGCCCCTTGCATTTGTTCGAGATCTTTGGAAATGTTTTCCACAGAGTGAACTATTTCGTCTTTCCGTTGCTTAAAGTTCGTTCCTAATTGACCTTTAACGTCCTTTAAGTCTTCTTTAATACTCTCAGCAATGGATAAACTTTCGATCAGCAATTAGCTTACCGCTTCTTGGATACTGGCATCCACACATAGCATCACTTGATTCTCTTTCGCAGATGCCCATTCGTTTAGCTTCCTGGAAAATTCCTGTTGTTGTTCGTCGAAATTTTCGCCTATGACTTTATCAGTCACAAGCTATATTTGTTACTGTTTCTGTCAATTCGACTACGGAATCCTCCACTTCCTCCTGTTTCTACTTCATAGGATGCATTTCCTGTGTCACATTTTTTAACTCCAAAGGAAATTGCTTTCTGGCCTCGTGCAAATCTGTTATTTCATTTGAGATCTGTTGGTGCTGCGTCACTAACGATTGAATAACCACTGACATATCTGGCTACTTCTGACGTAAGTCACACTGCTTTTGTGCCATGTCTGTTTGCTTTTGTAACATGGTTTGCACTACAGTTGACACGTCAGTTTGCTTTTGTGACATATCCTCCTGCTTCTGGGATACAGCCTGTACCACTACAGACGAAAGTTTTAGTTGCTCTAAAATCTGAGCCATGGGGTTTGTCTCTCGCTGAGACGAAGCTGCTGTTTCCTCTACAGCAGAATTATCACTCATTTCATGAACGTCTGGAAATTTTTACTGATCCATCTTTATTTGGGCTCTAGTTTTTACCATAACAAATCAAAAACCACACAAAATATCTAACAGGTTTCACACTTAAATACCCTATAACATGAAATTACACCTGACAGGAACGAATATATATTGCTCTATATCTACTTCTGCAGTACTGAAAAGAAATGAAAAATCTAACTACCTTTTCCTCTACAGACTGAGAATATTAATTTCACTGAAGGCTGTTCTGACTTTCGTATGTGCTGAGTCAGTCCTTCTGACAATTATTTTTTACAGTTTCTTCATATTTTTTATGCAGCCATTTCGTCTTAGCTTTCTTGCACTTACTATTTTTTCCATATTCCTGTATTTACCTGATCATTTTTGTACTTCCCTCTTCCCTCGATCAACTGAAATATTTCTTGGTAAAATGCCCTTCCGGGAATAAAAGTGTGTGGATGTCGATCTGAGCAGCTGTCTGGCGAGTAAGAAACGGCAAAATACGCCGCGCAAGTATCCAGACATCGGACGTTGGCCTACAGTGGAACCGGTGGTCGTCTGTGTCTTCCACTCTTCAACGGGTGCAGAGAGACGAGTCAGCTAGATGGATGCAATGCAGTCGATATCGGTTAACTTGTCTGCCATTCACTATGGCATACCACGCTGTTGACGTCGGATTCTAGAAAGCGGACACGGACCGTTTCCCATATGTGACGCCACATATACTGGGGAAACTTAGTTTCGATGGGGTTGGGCGGGGGACACTGTTGTCACACTCGGTAAACTGTTTCGTCTGAAACAGCCGTGTAAATGGTAAAGACCGGCAGATATAACTGAAGTCTTGGAAAAAGCCGCCAGATGGGATAGTCGAGAACAAAATTGGGGCAGACAAAGAGACCGGCGCAAAGTCTTGGAATAGGAGTCCAGTGAGGCTCTGTGGGCAACGATGCCAGAGTTTGAATTGGGAGCTGATGTACAGCACTGTGACTCTGGTCGGCATATGTATTGGTTCCAGCCCACCACGGTCCGGTGGGAATGTAAGGGAGTCATACTGCACTTTGAGAAACGTCCCTGCGCTGACGAAGAAGCTCAATGCCATCGACAGACGTCGGGCCATGAGAGTTGGGACCGGTAGTGCTTGAGCCATATGTGATATACGGCAGGCATGATAGATGTTCACATATTGGGCGCGTAGGATAATGTCCAGGGCTCATAGCTGGTGAATTGCTAGACTAGCTATGATGGTTTGTAGCAGAAGCCTACCGTTAATAGCCGCTGATCGACGGAGATCGGCTGTGAATTCCATGCCAAGACATGGAACCATGGCGGAAGCGCTAAGGGGGGCGACGCTTCTCTCCGGCAGGCCCTCGCCTTTGAGCAAGACCTTGGATTTTGACACTTTGAGGGAGCTGCCCGATGCTTCGCCGTAAGTCGCCACCCATGTCAGGGCTGCTCGAACTTCATCCTCAGTGCGCAGATAAAGAACGAATTTGTCAGCATAGGTCATGCAACAGAAACGGTGCACATGCAACGTCATACCTTCTAAACGTTGGCGCAGTCCCTCTAGCAGGGGTTCCAAAGCGAAAGCATACAAAATCGTGGAAAAGGAGCACCTTGCCGAACAGATCGTGCTATGACCAGGGCGGCGTGAAGCGGCCGTTTTACTTGATTCTGGAGATCGCACCGTTCAAAAGGCGCAAAATTACCATAATAATACTGCTGGGGAAACCGATATGTTGAAGGGCTGTCCGCAAATAAGAGTGGTCTACACGGTCGAAGACCTGGTTAAAGTTCACAAATGCCAAGACACAAGGGAGACGTTGGTGACGAGCAAATGCTATCATGTCTCGGAAATGGCAAAGGGTCGTCGAATATTGTTCTCGCCTGGTCCTTGGCGATGACGTAAGTGCGACCTTCTTGAGTCAAGATGCCGGCAGCCGTATAAATATTTTCATATCGCTGTTCAGCAACGTGATTGGTCGATAATCATGGACGCTCGATCGCCCATGCAGTTTCTGATGTCCTCGAGAAAGGTGTTAGGGACCACTGTCATTGGGGACGTCAGCTCTTGTGCGATGGTCGTCCATGCTGAAGCCAACAATTTACTTTTGTAAAATTTGATGGGGCTACCATCGGGCCTGGGAATCTGTTATCAGACCCTGCCTCGATAGCATCGAGTACTTCATCTGTGGTCCGTCTTCATGTGCTACCTCCACTGGGAGTGTGTTCATAGTAAGCTGTGCGACCTCTCTGATCAGTTCCGCGGAATGCGGTACAGCTGCATACAACCCGGTGGAATGATTGTGGAGAGCATGGCCGATGGTTTGTTGGATCTCATGCTAGTGCCCTTCTGCATCACTGAGGGCGTGGAGCGGAGCCCTGCGACGTCGTTGTCTTTCCTGGAGGACGTGGTACGACGACATTCCCTCAAAATTAAGAACTTTGAAAGAAACAACACTTTACAAAACAAACTGGCTACAGGGAAAATCAACTGGGGTTCCGTAGAAATGTAGAGAAATACGAAGGAATATTGACCCCAGCACTTACGTTAGAATATGTTTGAACAAGGACATACCTACATTTATAGCATTTGAGAATAAAATCAGGCTCCAGTCATAGAATTATGCTAGGAAATGAGACGCTTAAAGTGTTACATGTGTTTTGCTTTTGGGGAGAAAAATAATTGGCGATGGTCGAAGTAAGAATATAAACGTGGAGATTAATAACTCCAGTATAAGCGTTACATGTACAGGGTGATTATAAATTAATTATATAAAGTAACCTTTCATTGTGAAAAGGGTAAATAGCTTACAGAAATGCTTGATATAGCATTGAATGCAGTATACCTACATGTTTTATTCCCGCCTAACACTGTTAGTTCCTGACGTTCTCACTACTAGCTTTCATGCGGGAACGAGTTATTGCAAAAGTCGTCATCATCGTATCGTAAAACGGTACAGAGCGTGCAAAGTGTTGTTTCTGTTTTCATGAAGCCAAATCCACTACTTCGGTTCGGAGACAATTCTGGACTAAATATCGCAAGCCACCACCTGAAAGACAAACTCTTATTGATTGGTACAATCGTTTCACCGAAAATGGCTGTGTATCACGTAGGACGCCGGGTTAAGTTCGGCCAGCCGTCTCTGAAACAAGTGAATTAGCTCGTCAGCCATACTCTGTTGTCCGAGTACATCTATGAATATGCCTAGTGTCATAATATGGAAGGTATTGCGGAATCGTCTAACGTTCACATCCTATAAGCTGGAACTGCTGCAGGCTTTAAGAGAAAGTGACAAAGAAAAACGAGCTGAGTTTTGTGCAGATATGCTTAATGAAATGCGGACTGAAGATACTTTTCTAAATAAAATTGTGTTCAGTGACGAAGGCACCTTCCAGTTCTGCGGCAAATGATTCGGCATAATGTTCAGATGTGGGGTGAACAGAAAGCACATCACGCAGTCGAACTTGTAACGGACTCACCTAAGGTAAATGGTTTTTACGCTGTAAGCTGTAACAATTTTTATGGTCCTTCCAGCAAGATGGCGCGCCACCACGTTATCATCGCGAAGTGGTCACGTATCTCCGTAGGAATGTGACGACGGACTGGATGTGGTGGAACAATATCCTGGACACCACTCTGGTACCGCGCGCCGCGGAATTTGAATCGGCGCCAGACGTGATGGACGTCGAAGACCCCTAGACGTCTCTGCACCATCGCGCCTCCTGGCCCACGTTTAATGTGGGGGCGCCACAGTGGAACACGTGGTCCCAGCGGCCAATAGCGGCGCCCCCGATCGTGTATTTAAGCGCCTGCCTCTCGCGTCTGCCTTCCGCGTCTTCAGCCGAGCTACTCTTTCAGTTTTATGGACAATACTTCGATGACCCACCCAGCCGTCTTGTTCATGTGCTGCGAGTTTTGCTGTTACGAGTACTCGCTGCCTGGACTCCAACTAGACTGTGAGCAAGTTTTGGTCTCATGCCGCTGTTTATAGTCGAGTTCGATTCCCGACGTCCACTGCGCCCCATTATGCTCTTTTGTTTCACAGGACACGTACTGTTACTCAGTGAAACGCAAATTCCCTCAGCGTTTACTAACTCTGATGGATCTCATGGTCGCAGATATTTTTCGAAACTGAGTGCCGCACTTCACGCGTTGTCGAAATTGACTCCTCCATGCCTGTTTATTAGATTTTCTCACAACTCAGTTTCGATAGAGTCCTTAATATGCTATCCCAGAAACTTTACGTTTGCAACACGATATTGGCCTCATCATATTTCATTTCATGATGACATTCGATTGCAAGTCGAAGGAAGAGAAGCCAAAAATCGCTTATCTGCCTTATTCTGGCCCATTATCCCGAAAAGGTCGGTAGGCTCCTACGGCAACATGGCATCCAGTGTGTGGTATAACGTATCGACACCACCCAATGGCGGATCGATGTTGGTAACGGAAAGGCAAGTTTCCCTATGATGCCGACAGCGGTCACGCGGGACCTGAAGTACCTCGTGGTGCACGTCCGCCGAGCTACACGCCCAGCGGCTGTGTACTGCAAGCGCCTCTGCCACCGCATAAAGCCTAGTTTATACTTCGACATTGGGTTGCGCCACTCGTTGCATGGAATGAGTTGCACGCTAGTGGTTTTAATATATGACTGTAGACACCGCGACACCAGTATACAGTTTAGTTTCGTCGTGTTGTCGGTCCCCGAGTCGTGTCTGAAATGAAAGTTTTGGCAGCTGCACGTCGCACGAGTTGTGATGGAGTTAAAGCTTGTAGCGTGGAATCCCTGCTTGAGAAAAAAATAAGAAACGTGTCTCGGTTCGTGACTGGATGAAGAAAAGACGCCAGCTCGGTTGCTCAGCATCACTGCTGAAATAATTTATAGCGGAAGATCCAAGAAGTTCTTTTAATTATCTTAGAATGTCACCAGAACTGTTCACGTTTGTTCTAAATAAAGTTAAGCAATAAGGACTAAGGTACTGTAATGCATGAAGTACTGTCGCCAGAACTGAAATTACATATCATATTGGTGCATTACAATCGAGATCACTCGGCATGCTATAAGATACGGTTCTAGTTGGTGATAAAGCTATTTCATTAACACCAATAATTATTAATATTAACAGTAACAATTATTAACAAAAAATGGTTCAAATGGCTCTGAGCACTATGGGGCTTAACATCTGTGGTCATCAATCCCCTACAACTTAGAACTACTTAAACCTAACTAACCTAAGGACATCGCACACATCCATGCCCGAAGCAGGATTCGAACCTGCGACCGGAGCGGCCACGCGGTTCCAGACTGAAGCGCCTAGAACCGCACGGCCACATCGTCCGGCTAATTTTTAACATTAGCACCAATAATTATTCGAAGCAGGCCGCTTTAAGAAGATAGATCTGTACAGTGGCAATATTTCAAAATTCTAACATATGTGACCACTGCAGCGACGTTTTAGATAGATCAATATTGAATCAAGAATACAGCTTCTTGAACTTGTATAGCCTTCCCTCCTATCAACAATATTCGTTAACTCAAACGATGGGATTTTAGTCTTGTAGACGACAGCATTGCCACAGCTAGGATTACACTAGCTTGTACCTTTCTTAATTCAGTTGTATATGTGCTCCTAACTAAATAAATTTTGCCCTGTAGCTAAGATATTGTCAAACCATCTACGTTATGATCGCACATGACGGTCTCAGCGGCAGCAATATGTTGCTTATTCTGGTAATCAACATCACTGAAATTCCACAAACACCTATCGAAGCATAGATATCCAAAAAGCGAACATTATTCTCAGTTCCCCACTTCATATTTCAGTTTTTCTACACTCTACGAACACACATAACCTCACAACTCATCAACTAGTGTCGCCAAAGTTTGAACACGCCGAAAGTGTTTAGTTTCACCAACGAGTTGCGCAAAAACGCGGCGCGCATGCGCAGTGGCCGGTAGCGCAGCGTCGTGTAAACTAGGCTTAAGACTGCCGGCGACAGCCGCTCGGCCCAATTGCGCTCGGAGCAACTTCGTCACGTGACACTACGCGGAAGCTGTCTAGTCACGGCCCCAGCACCATTGTTCATGCTTAGTGCACAGTGATTGTTGACAATGATGAGCTGGGCTTTGTTTCTCGTTGCATCATCCTTAATGAGTTTTTGTATGTTTGGAGAAATACAACTTAAGTAAATCTTCTGTATGTTGTGTTGACTAGTTCGCCAGTTATTTCTGGTTCCGTACAGTTTTCCCATGACGACATTTGCCACACCATTCTGTTGGCCATCTATCCTTAATATAGTGTATGAAGTTGTACACAAGACAGTGCTGGCCAGGGTGGCCTAGCGATTCTAGGCGCTACAGTCTGAAACTGAGCGACCGCTACGGTCGCAGGTTCGAATCCTGCCTCTGGCATGGATGTGTGTGATGTCTTTAAGTTGGTTTGGTTAGGTTTAAGTAGTTCTAAGTTCTAGGGTACTGATGACCTCAGAAGTTAAGTCCCATAGTGCTCAGAGCCATTTTTGAACCACAACACAGTGTATGTCGCTTCCTTCAAATAAGATAAGAAATATTCTTTGAAATGTTAAAGACGATGTAGGTCTGCAAAAACCAGGTGTACACCGCATTACACCGCATTCCATCCGAATGTGTCTTACGTGGGGCAGACTATCAGAACAGTCGAGGAGAAATGGAAGGAACGTCAGCGACACACTTGACTAAAAGAAACAAGCAAATCAGCAGTCGCCGAGCGCTGCCTTGAATGTAGTCATGAAATGAAATACGATGAGACCGGTATCACTGTGCAAGTGACAAGTTTCATGACCAACGTAATTAAGGAACCTATTGAAATAAAGATCTTAGAACACCTCACAAACAGGGATGATGATTTCAAATTAAAAGAAACACCTGGGGTTTTCCACATCCATCATATGAATTGAACACATGAAGTCTGAAAAATGAGTCTGCGATCATATTTGTGGCACTTTATTTTACAGGTCCGTCTTCTACCTACATATTTAGTTTGACGTTGATGCTGCATCAGAATATTTTGTGTCTTGAGGATCTGAGGATGTAAGTAGCCGAAACCGGTAATAGTGAAGTGTAAAAGTTTGTGTGATCAAGACGGACCTGTAAACTAAAAAAAAAAAAAAAAATAAAAAAAATAAAAAAAAGAGGTGAAGGGAATTTGCGTTTTACAGAGTGTCAGTGCGTGCTCTGTAAAACAAAAGAGCGTCTAAGGGTGGAGTGGACGCTGGGTGTTGAACTCGGCTATACGAGGTATGTGCGAAAAGTAATGAGTGATTTTTTATCTTTCAAAGTTTTTAATTTTTTTTTTTTCAAACAACAATACTGTCTCTTTTAAAGTACATTGGCGGACCCGTTGTTCGCAGACTCGGTAGCAGCACTGAAAAGCGTCAACAGGTAGCGCCTTTAATATGTCGGTTACATTCATTTGAATGTTCTCCAGAGTCTGAAAATGACGTCCTTTTCAATTTTGGAAAAAGAAAAAAGTCACAAGGACTCGGATCAGGTGAATAGGGGAGCTATGGAACAACAGGAATGTCTTTTGAGGTCAAAAATTCTGGGGTGGACGTGGCTGGGTGACATGAGGTGTCGTCATGATGCAGAACCCACGTGTCTGCAATGTCTGCTCTCACTCAATTCACGCTTTTCCTTAGCCTTTGAAGGACGTGTTTGTAAAACACTTGGTTGACACTTTGTCCTGGAGGAACAATCTTACAAGAGCATGTGCACCTTCGACGTTTTTGTCGGTCTTTGAAGATGAAAGTCTCTTTCAGCGAGGTTCATCTTTAAAGTGTTCTTGCCCTCCCAAAAATTATATGTGCCCGCGAAAAATTTGTGCCCTTGAAAAGGAATGACCCCCTTAGGCCTGTTGCAACTTTTCAAAGATCAAGTGGCTCTGAGCACTATGGGACGTAACTTCTGAGGTCATCAGTCCCCTAGAACTTAGAACTACTTAACTAACCTAAGGACATCACACACATCCATGCCCGAGGCAGGATTCGAACCTGCGACCACAGCGGTCGCGCGGCTCCAGACTGTAGCGCCTAGAACCGCTCGGTCACTCCGGCCGGCTTTTCAAAGATCGCACTCATGGATTCCCCAAGTTTCTTCATGGCATAACGTTGCTCTAAATTCCGCTGTTCCAATTTCGTAACACACAACGAAAACACAACCACAGTGATGATACTCTCAAAAATCACACGATGGCTTCACAGAGCTGAAACTCGGAGTGAGCATCTGGAAGTGATGAACAATTGGTCTACACAAGTAGAACAACACACCGTTGCCTGATAGTCCACAGTATTATTAATCGGTGTACTTTTCTCATATAGCACATAAAAAGCGGCATGAGACCAACAGTAGCTCACTGTTTGTCTGGAGTGGAGGCAGCGAGTACACACAATAACAAAATTCATAGCTCCTGTGAACGGGAAAGCGTAATACGGATCTTGGTGCCTCTCGCGTCCATCTAGAAAAGGTAACCTGGAGATGCCTAAATAAGGCGAAACGCGTCGTTGAAAAAATAAAAAAAATAAAATTGCAACCAAGACTGTTTTTAACCAAAACTCACAGCATCTGAAGAGACAACTGGGTCGGTCAGCGAAATACTGTGGAGGAAATGGAAACAACAACTTCGCTGAACACCCATGAGCTCACCACTGAACAATGGTGGAGTCACCCTAGTCGGCTATTCTATTCGCTTTGTCGGTTAACGCACTCCCTTTAGCATTATTATTGCTCTGTGTATCATCGGGTAGCTGTTCAGTGCAGCAGAGGATGACGGCGGCCGCGTTACGAAGTTTTTCCTGTTACAGCAGGAAGCAGAGGAGGTATGTTGGCAGCAGTGGCCGCGGTGTGCCAGTGGGTGGGCGCTGTGTCGCTGGCGTCGCTGCTGGTCTGGTTGGTTGGCACCGCCCTGGACAAGCTGAGGCCGCTGCGGCTCCTGGACAACTTGCCGTCGCGCGCCGTCCTCATCACAGGTCAGCTGTCACTGGGTAACCAGCCCATATAACAGAGTTCCATATTCACATGTGATTTTACGTGCCTTTGATGTTACTTGTGAGACCACTGCAACATGGGTATAACGACTTCCAATTAAGATGTTGACCAAATATTAGTTACCATTCATGGAGAGCTGGCCCGAGTGGCCTAGCGGTTCTAGGAGCTACAGTCTGGGACCGTGCGACCGCTACGGTCGCAGGTTCGAATCCTGCCTCGGGCATGGATGTGTGTGATGTCCTTATGTTAGTTAGGTTTAACTAGTTCTAAGTTCTAGGGGACTGATGGCCTCTGAAGTTAAGTCCCATAGTGCTCAGAGCCATTTGAACCATTTTGAACCATGCATGGAGAGTCTGGTCTGTGTGCTGGTAAAGTAAGTAGTTACGTCATTGGCAAGTGTATTTTAGAGCTGCAGCATTCTATAACATGAGCACAGTTCGACTTTCAGAGAGTATGCAATATGCCAAAGAAACTTTGGGTAACAAAAGAAATATGCACATAGACAAAGAAGGAAGTACAAATAAACCAGAAAAAAATGAATACACTCTTTTAGAGATTTCCAATTCACTCAAGATTTGTTGTTGCAACAGTGTATATGGAGTACACATAATGATTACATTTACACATCTGTAGCACAAGTGGTTCTGAGGTACCAGGTGTCGACCAATGGTGAAACACCAATATCAGAGTGTACAGATGGCAAACAAGTACTAATCTAGTCTAATCTGTCCTGTGATACGGTATTTCATGCCTACTCGACCTGTTCATGTAGTCCCGTGAGTGTTGTTGGTTGACGAGTTGCGTAAGTGTCTTCTCTTCTCAAGGTATCCCACACGTGCTCGATTGGAGACTAGTCCAGTGATCATGTTGGCCAGAGAAGTTTTTGCACGTCCTACAGAGCATGTAGAGTTACACGGGCAATGTGTGGGTGAGCAGCATCCTATTTGAACAATGTATCGTCTTCCTGCTGCAAGAACGGCAAGAGAACAGGCCTAAAAACATTCTGCACTTACCGAGCGCTTGTTAGCGTTCCTTCCAGAAACACCAAATGTGAACGTGAGTTATAGTTTATTACACCTCAGACCATAAGATTTGGTGTGAGGGCTGTGTGCCTTGGACTAATAGACTCTACGAGACAGCACTCACCAGGTCTACGTCGTAGGTGCAAACGACTATAACCTGCATGCAGGTAGAATGTACTTTCATCGCTGAAAATCGCGGCGCGACATTCCATCTTCCAAGCGATCCTCTGACGGCACAAGTCGAATCGAGCACGTCGATGCTGTGGCGTGAGTGGAAAACGGGCTAGATTTGTACGTGCCCGTAGTTGCACTGCTAATAACGGGTTCGCAGCAGTTCATGTTGACACATCTGAGCGCACAAGCCTTCACCCGTTGTGGTATCTGTACGATCTGCCACTGCTGCCCTTACAATACGACAATCCTGGAGGCCTATTACTGCGAGGAAGTCAACAACGTCGTCTACTGGTGTGAAAAAGTTTACGTGGCCACTGATATCAGCATCGTTGCACAACTGATGCAGCACGTCCAGCGTGTGGCAGTACTCCGGAAGGACCATCCCACCATTCAGAAGGTCACAACTTCACCTCTTCCAAACTCTCTCAGTTGGCTGTAGTAAGCATGAAAGCGTCTCCGTTGCGTGGTCGCCTGCTTGCTTTTGCTTTGCCGCTCTGGTAGCTATGCCACTACGCTGTCTGTTGGCAGACAACGTTGAAACCGTTGTCAGTACATCAACTATCCCACAGATGGCATATGCCATCATCAGATCAAAATTGACATCGTCTTTCTAGTGTATTTATTTTTCCCAGCTGTGTATTTCAGGAAAAAGAGAAATCTGTAGTATAAGACACCTAGGAACGAAATAAATAGGAAGCACAGAAAAGTCAAGGCGAAATACCTGCAGGAAAAGTGTGAAGAAACCGAAAAGAAATGATCATCGAAAAGATTAATTCAGCATGTTAAAACGTCAACACAACTATCAGTAAATTTAAAAGTAATGACGTCAAAAGTAAGAGTGCAATGGAAATTCCGCTGTTAAACGGTAGGAGGTGGAAAGAGTACACTGAAGACGAGGAGGAAGAAGTGTCAGATCAAATGCAAGGAAGTCCAGATGAAAGCAGAGTGTGAACTCCGCTGATACACGTGGAGAAGAGAGCAGATGGATAAAAAGGGTACACTGAAGACATCTATGACGAGGAGAAACTGTTTTATAATGGCAAAGTAATGGCAGCCGTTATGAAGACAGAGCTGATCCAATGCTAGTCATATTTTAATAGACATTTTGTAGACTTGCGATCAAATAAGGAGCAATTTTTAAGCGATTTCTGATATCTGTGGAGGAAGTGGCAGCTCAAATTGGTTTGTAGAACTTGTGAGATGAGAGGCATACCATCAGACTCCCGAAAAAATTTGCGTTCACACAGTTTTGAACAAAGCAAGGGCTCGTATGTGCGGTTCCTGTCGCACAATCAACTTACGTTGCTGACAAAAATAATACACATAGGAATTAAAGGGAAGACTGATGTTATGTTGTTTATCGATAGTAAGTAGGCAAAGAAGATTGTGGCGCAAAATATGTCACTGATACAGGCACCGATGATATACTCGGTGACTCATCAGATTCCCACACCCTTCCCTGTTACACATTCCTGACAAAGTGTAACTGCCATATGTATAATATGACAGGAAATTCAAAAATTTGTGAGAAATTCAAAAATAGCTGGCGTCTTCCCCATCTCTTATGACCTTGCTGTGGAATTAGGTCTCTTCTAAGTAAAAGTTGGTCAGAAACACAAAAATCCAAGACAGTGGAAGTAGGTCATTTGTACTAATTACAGAATCTCCTGGAATACTGGTGCAGTCCAACTGTGACTTCAGAAACCAAGATGATGATCCAGAATGGCTGGCCTGGAATACTAGCACAGCTCTATGATGTCAAAATCTGAGATGACTTGGGATACCGGTGCAACATTACTACGATGTCAGAATCTAAGATGGCTGACCAGGGATTACTCGCGCAGCTCTATGACGTCAGAAACCCATACGCTTGCTAGAAACTGCCTGGTGCAGTAGAGATATGTATGGCTATTTATAGCAGGGGGTCAGGGATTTTCTCTGCCTCGTGATGACTGGGTGTTGTGTGATGTCCTTAGGTTAGTTAGGTTTAAGTTGTTCTACGTTCTAGGGGACTGATGACCATAGATGTTAAGTCCCATAGTGCTCAGAGCCATTTGAACCATTTATAGCATTCATGTCACTAGTTGTAATTGTGGATTACCATTCTGTCTGTCCTAAGCTAAACAGTTCCTCTCTGAAGTCACCATGTAAACAGTTGTTTAAGTTTGGTCAGCACATATGTCATACAGCATCGTAAGCCTACTTTACTATAAATTTAAGGAACTGCCCATTTGATGCCACAGTTCAGTAAAGGCATTCTAGAACGACTGAGTCTTTAACATCACACCAGGGGGAATGGTCCTCCATGGACTCTGGACACGCCACTGCTGCCCTCACGCTGCCTCCAGCATCCACAGTAGCTGAGCATGTCCACAAGCCTCCACAGGTGGATTGCATAGACACTGCTGCCGCTGCTGTAGCTTTACTGTAAGACAATCACTGCTGTCACGGTCGAGGACTGTCGCACAACTTCGTGCAAGAGTGCTATGCCACCTGTGGGCTAGCACACAACACCACTCTAACCACCAACTGGTGTATGTGGACTGCTGCAGCATTGATGTCACGGTGTTGTCTGCTCAGAACATGCTGGGCTTGCTCCTCAGTGGATCCAGACGTGACGATATGCAGCCATCCTGCTATGTTTTAAAGATGTGTGCAAAGCTGTCTGGGTTATTTCCAGTTAGTTGTAGCTGGAATACAGTAAGAATAACTGTTAGTCACGGCTTTTCCACAACATAGAAAACTGCTACAACAGTTACTCGTCCACATGTGTTAGTCAGGCACTAACCAGTATGCTACACCACACACACACACACACACACACACACACACACACACACACACACACATATATATATACAACATATAACATATATATATATATATATGTTATATGTTATTTCTGTGACATTTGATATCACGATCGATGGACCACCATATATATATATAAGCGTCAAACGAAAACTCTACAAAGAACGAAACTTGTCTAGCTTGAAGGGGGAAGCCAGATGGCGCCTTGGTTGGCCCGCAAGATGGCGCTGCCATAGGTCAAACGGATGATGATGATGAGTCCCATACTGGAGCGTAGGGGAGCGACGCGGGAGACCCGCGCCGCCTTACTAGACAAGGCCTTAGTGGAGGTGGTTGGCCATTGCCTTACTCCCTCCGTAAAGGGGATGAATGATGATGATGATGAAGACGACACAACAACACCCAGTCATCTCGGGGCAGGAAAAATCCCTGACCCCGCCGGGAATCGAACCCGGTACCCCGTGCTCGGGAAGCGAGAACGCTACCGCGAGATCACGAGCTGCGGATATCAACTGTGTTTTTTGAAAAATAGGAACCCCCATTTTCATTGCATATTCATGTAGTACGTAAAGAAATATGAATGTTTTAGTTGGACCACTTTCTTCGCTTTGTGATAGATGGCAATGTAACAGTCACAAACATATGGCTCATAATTTTAGGCGAACAGTTGGTAACACGTAGGTTTTATAAATTAAAATACAGAACGTAGGTACGTTTGAACATTTTATTTCGGTTGTTCCAATGTGATTCATGTACCTTTGAGGACTTATCATTACTGCTGTTACAGCGTGATTACCTGTAAATACCACATTAATGTTATAAATGCTCAAAATGATGTCCGTCAACCTCAATGCATTTGGCAATACCTGTAACGACATTCCTCTCAACAGCGAGTAGTTCGCCTTCTGTAATGTTCGCACATGCATTGACAATGCGCTGACACATGTTGTCAGGCGTTGTCGATGGGTCACAATAGCAAATATCCTTCAACCTTCCCCACAGAAAGAAATCCGGGGACGTCAGATCCGGTGAACGTGCGGACAATGGTATGGTGCTTCGACGACCAATCCACCTGTCATGAAATATGCTATTCAATACTGCTTCAACTGCACGCGAGTTATGAGCCGGACATCATCATGTTGGAAGTAACGCGAGCTATGAGCCGGACATCCATCATGTTGGAAGTACATCGCCATTCTGTCATGCAGTGAAACATCTTGTAGTAACATCGGTAGAACTTTACGTAGGAAATCAGCATACATTGCACCATTTAGATTACCATCGATAAAATGGGGGCCAATTATCCTTCCTCCCATAATGCCGCACCATACATTAACCCGCTAAGGTCGCTGATATTCCACTTGTCGCAGCCATCGTGGATTTTCCATTGCCCAATAGTGCATATAATGCCGGTTTACGTTACCGCTGTTGGGGAATGACGCATCATCACTAAATAGAAAGCATTCATAACATCTGTCATCGCCCCGTAATTTCTCTTGCGCCCAGTCGCAGAACCGTACACGACGTTCAAAGTCGTCGCAATGCAATTCCTGCCTGTTTCCTTAAATAATGTAACTATACAGCGAACGGTCCGGACACTTGGATGATGTCGTCCAGAATACCGAACAGCATACATAGCACACGCCCGTTGGGCATTTTGATCACAATAGCCATACGTCAACACGATATCGACCTTTTCCACAATTGGTAAACGATCCATTTTAACACGGGTAATGTATCACGAAGCAAATACCGTCCGCCCTGGCGGAATGTTACGTGATACCACGTACTTGTACGTTTGTGACTATTACATGGCCATCTATCACAAAGTGAAAAAAGTAGTCCAACTAAAACATTCATGTTTCTTTACGTACTACACGAATATGTAATAAAAATGGGGGTTTATATTTTAAAAAACGCAGTTTATATCCGTTTGATCTATGGCAGCGCCATCTAGCGTGCCAACCATAGCGCCATCTGGTTTCCCCCTTCAAGCTAGACGAGTTTCGTTCTTTGTAGTATTTTCGTTCGATGCTTATTTCGTGAGATATTTGGCCCGGTCAGTATCAATGGACCACCCTGTATATACACTTCTGGCCATTAAAATTGCTACACCATGAAGATGACGTGATACACACGAGAAATTTAACCGACAGGAAGAAGATGCTGTAATATGCAAATGATTAGCTTTTCAGAGCATTCACACAAGATTGGCGGCGGTGGCGACACCTACAACGTGGTGACATGAGGAAAGTTTCCAACCGATTTTTCATACACAAACAGCAGTTGACGGCGTTGCCTGGTGAAATGCAATCACATGTCAGTTCTAGTATAATATATTTGTCCAATGAATACCCGTTTGTCATCTGCATTTCTTGTTGGTGTAGCAATTTTTTATGGCCAGTAGGAAGTTTTGCATCACCGCGGTTCCGAATGTTCAGGCACCTGTACAGAAAATTGGAACAGAGAGCAACATAAACATCATTTCCGCCCTTTTTATTGCTCATGAAAACTACACATTGCGTGTTGTACTACCATACAGCGAGACCTTCAGAGGTGGTGGTCCAGATTGCTGTCACACCGGTACCTCTAACACCCAGTAGCACGTCCTCTTGCATTGATGCGTGCCTGTATTCGTCGTGGTATATTATCCACAAGTTCATCAAGACACTGTTGGTCCAGGTTATCTCACTCCTCAACAGCGATTCGGGGAAGATTCTTCAGAGTGGTTGGTGGGTCACGTCGTCCACAAACAGCCCTTTTCAATCTATGGCTCTGAGCACTACGGGACTTAACTTCTGTGGTCATCAGTCCCCTAGAACCTAACACCTAACTAACCTAAGGACATCACACACATCCATGCCCGAGGCAGGATTTGAACTTGCGACCGTAGCAGCAGCGCGGTTCTGGGCTGTAGCGCCTAGAACTGCTAGGCCACAGCGGCCGGATTTAGTGACATCTCTGAACAGTCAAAGGAACTGTGTCTATGCCGGCCGCGGTGGCCGAGCGGTTCTAGGCGCTTCAGTCCGGAACCGCGCTGCTGCTACGGTCGCAGGTTCGAATCCTGCATCGGGCATGGATGTGTGTGACGTCCTTAGGTTAGTTAGGTTTAAGTAGTTCTAAGTTCTAGGGGACTGACGTCCTCAGATGTTAAGTCCCATAGTGCTCAGAGCCATTTGAACCATTTTTGAACTGTGTCTATGATAAAATATCCACAGCCAACGTCCATCTTCAGGAGTTCTGGGAACCGGGGTGCGTTTTTTTTCTTAATAGGAACCCCCGTTTTTATTACTTATTCGTTTAGTACGTAAAGAAATATGAATGTTTTAGTTGGACCAATTTTTTCGCGTTGTGATAGATGCCGTTAATAGTCACAAACGTACCACGTAACATTCCGCCAGTGTCCATGGTATTTGCTTCGTGATACATTACCCGTGTTAATATGGACCGTTTACCAATTGCGGAAAAGATCGATATCGTGTTGACGTAAGGCTATCGTGAGCAAAATGCCCAACGGGCGTGTGCTATGTATGCTGCTCGGTATCCTGGACGACATCATCCAAGTGTCCGGACCGTTCGCCGGATTGTTACGTTACTTAAGGACACAGGAAGTGTTCAGCTACATGTGAAACCTCAACCACAACCTCCAACAAATGATGATGCCCAAGTAAGTGTTTTAGCTGCTGTCGCATGTAATCCGCACATCAGTAGCAGACAAATTGCGCGAGAATCGGGAATCTCAATAACGTTGGTGTTGAGAATGCTACATCAACATCGATTATACCCGTACCATATTTCTATGCACCAGGAATTGCATGGCGACGACTTTGAACGTCGTGTACAGTTCTGCCACTAGGCACAAGAGAAATTACGGGACAATGACAGATTTTTTGCACGCGTTCTATTTAGCGACGAAGCGTCATTCACCAACAGCGGTAACGTAAACCGGCATTATATGCACTATTGGGCAACGGAAAATCCACGATGGTTGCGACAAGTGGAACATCAGCGAACTTGGCGGGTTAATGTATGGTGCTGCATTATGGGAGGAATGATAATTGGCCCCCATTTATCGATGGCAATCTAAATGGTGCAATGTATGCTGATTGCCTACGTAATGTTCCACCGATGTTACTACAAGATGTTTCACTGCATGACAGAATAGTGATGTACTTCCAACATGATGGATGTCCGGCACATAGCTCGCGTGCGGTTGAAGCGGTATTGAATAGCATATTTCATGACAGGTGGATTGGTCGTCGAAGCACCATACCCTGGCCCGCACGTTCACCGGATCTGACGTCCCCGGATTTCTTTCTGTGGGGAAAGTTAAAGGATATTTGCTATCGTGATCCACCGACAACGCCTGACAAAATGCGTCAGCGCATTGTCAATGCATGTGCGAACATTACGGAAGGCGAACTGCTCGCTGTTGAGAGGAATGTCGTTACACGTATTGCCAAATGCATTGAGGTTGACGGACATAATTTTGAGCATATGTTGCATTTACAGGTAATCACGGTGTAATAGCATGCGTTATCAGAAATGATAAGTTCGCAAAGGTACAACAATGGAACAACCGAAATAAAATGTTCAAACGTACCTACGTTCCTTATTTTAATTTAAATAACCTACCTGTTACCAACTGTTCGCCTAAAATTGTGAGCCATATGTTTGTGACTATTACATTGCCATCTATCACAAAGCGAAAAAGGTGGTCGAACTAAAACATTTATATTTCTTTACGTACTACACGAATATATAATAATAAAGTGGAGGTTCCTATTTAAAGAAAAAATGCAGTTTATATCCGTTTGACCTATGGCAGCGCCATCTAGCGGTCCAACCATAGCGTCATCTGGTTTCCCCCTTCAAGCTAGACAAGTTTCGTTCTTTGTAGTTTTTTCATTTGACGCTTATTTCGTGAGATATTTGGCCCCTTTCACGATCAATGGATCACCCTATATATATATATATATATATATATATATGTGTGTGTGTGTGTGTGTGTGAAGCGGCAAAGAAATTGGTATAGGCAAGCGTATTCAAATAAACATATATGTAAACAGGCAGAATACGGCGCTGTGGTCTGCAACGCTTATGTAAGATAACAAGTGTCTGGCACAGTTATAGATCGGTTACTCCTGCTACAATGATAGGTTATCAAGATTTAAGTGTGTCCGAACGTGGTGTTATATTCGGCGCACGAGCGTTGAGACACCGCAACTCCTAGGTGGCGATGTAGTAGGGATTTTCCCGTACGACCATGTCCGAAGTGTATTGTGCATATCAGGAATCTGCTAAAACATCAGATCTCCGACATCGCTGCAGCCGGAAAAAGATCCTGCAAGAACGGGACCAACGACGACTGAAGAGAATCGTTCAACGTGACGGAAGTGACACCCTTAAGCAAATTGCTGTAGATTTCAATGGTGGGGCATCGAAAAGTGTCAACGGGAGAAAAATCAGTGAAACAGTTTTCGGACCAGAAGGCCCACTCGTGTACCAACGACGACTGGACAACAAAAAGCTTTACACCTCGCTTGGGCTCGTCAATACCGACATTGGACTGTTCATCACTGGAAACATGTAGCCACGTTAGAGGAGTCTCGTTTCAAATTGTATCGAGCAGATGGACGTGTACAGGTGAGGAGACAACCTCATGAATCCATGGACCCTGCGTACCACCAGAGGACTGTTCGAGCTGGTGGAGGTTCTGTAATGGTGTGGGGCGTGTGCAGTTGGAGTGATATGGGACCCTTGACACGTCTAGATACGACTATGACAGGTGACATGTACATAAGCATCCTGTCTGGTCACCTGCATCCATTCACGGCCATTGTGCTTTCCGATGGACTTGGGCAATTCCAGCAGGATAAGGCGACACTCTACACCTTCAGAATTGCTACAGAGTGGCTCCAGGAACACTCTTCTGAGATTAAACACTTCAGCTGGCCACGAAACTCCCAAAATATGAACATTATTGAGCATATCAGGGATGCCTTGCAAAATTCTTTTCAGAAGAGACCTCCACCCCTCGTACTCTTACGGATTTATGGACAGCCTTGCAGGACTCATCCTACCAATTCCCTCTAGCACTATTTCAGACATTAATCGAGTCCATGACATGTCGTGTTGCTGCACTTCTGTGTGGCCGGCCAGAGTGGCCGAGCGGTTCTAGGCGCTGCAGTCTGGAACCGCGCGACCGCTACGGTCGCAGGTTCGAATCCTGCCTCGGGCATGGATGTGTGTGATGTCCTTAGGTTAGTTAGGTTAAAGTAGCTCTAAGTTCTAGGGGACTGATAACCACAGCAGTTAAGTCCCATAGTGCTCAGAGCCATTTGAACCAACTTCTGTGTGCTCGCGGAGGCCCTACACGATATATATATACTGAAGAACCAATGAATCTGGCGCTCTGCCTAATATCGTGTAGGGCCTCCACGAGCACACTGAAGTGCCACAACACCCAACACGACATACACGACATGGCATGGACTCGATTAATGTCTGAAGTAGCGCTGTAAGGAATTGACACCATGAATCCTGCAGGGGTGTCCATAAATATTTGTAACAGTTCCAGGAGATATTCGTTCATCGGGACCATAAAGGGGTACGCCACATGATGGATAGATTTTAGTCACATCAGAGCAAGACATTTCGTCAAATAATAATAACTGACCTTGCGTCTTTCTTTACCCACAGAAGTTTGTCGAGGTGTCCTGCAAGGAAGTCTGTGTCATTATTTGTGCTGTTTCTGGAAGTCTTATTGCGATCCATAGCTGCTCGACTGGGTAGCTAGTCGTTACTGGGAGAAACGTTTATCGTCTGTGCATACGCCGATGACGTTATGGTACTTCTTCGCACTCATGACGACATACCGGCGGTCAAGAACATTTTGGATGCATTTTGTCGACTTGCGAGAACATAGATTAATGACCGGAAATTCCGTTTACACAGCTTGCGGGAATCTGACACAGTTGCAATTCCGTGGGCTGTGGCGGTCGTCCGCCATCGACCTTTGGGTGTTATTGTTGATAATGATCCATTGAGAATCACTACGTTAAACTGAAAGTTCGCCACGGAAAGGATTCGTTGCCTCACAAGGTTTAGACCTTGGAAACATTTGTTAATTAAAGCCTAATTTGTTACACAAATTTTCTCCCACCTGCGATGATGTCCAGAAAGTTATAACGGTTATTGAGCAAGATTATCTAGTGAAGCTCTATTTTTTCGGTGCGTTGTAAGGTTTTGGCGAGACTTCACTGATGGGAGGTTTGGGCTCCCTGATGGTTTGGCCAAGGCTTCTGTTTATCTCTTCGACGCACGATTTTAAGGTGTCTTTGTGTCCCCCACCCCCCAAAGTCACTTTTTACCTTTATCAGACCTGCGAGTTTAACCCCTCTTGCTCATAACAGTAGGATAAATAACAAATCGAGGCATATTCGGGAGTTTTTTAATGATATCAGTTCTTTCCCACTCGCACCTCTTTCCAAATTGCGTTCCCTCTGTGGAGACCCTGTCGCCAGAGACAGATTGGCAGGTTGTTTGGTACAATGCCAGCCTCCTGCTTCTCCGATGGAGGTGGCGGCCTTATGATACCAAGTCGTTCATAACCTTGTTCCCATCAACGCTCGACTTTTTTGCATTGGTCTTAGAGAGATGGACTGATGCAGTCGTGGTAACGAAAGAGATACACTGCATCCTTTGTTCACATGCGGCCACAGACATTGGAGTTGGTTCCACCATCAACTGACTTTTCTTACGAGGACGACGGAAGCGGCAATTTCCGGTGAGATTCTCCTGCATCCTGAGTCAACCTTCTTTCCCAGCCCGAAGAACAATCGAGTCATATGGCTTGTCGGACATTACGTTTATTACATGCTGGGGATCAGATATGACCCGGACCCTTGTGCCTTTTACCGGTATATGGTTACGGCACATTGGACGTGGCAAAGAATGCAACATTATTGTGCACTTTTTGCGATTATGCTGTATGTTGTATTTAATCGTCAAAGAGTTGGATAATGAGTAAAATCCCTTTTATGTTTGCATGTTTCATTCCTGTTTCCTTGCTTCTGGTTAAAAAAAAAAAGTGATGAGTTAACCAGGCATCGTGTAATTTTCGTCATGGTCTCTTTTCAGGTGTGTTGTTACACAACTTATTTAATTTTTGTGGTCTATTTGTCTTGCTTTTCTTAATTAATAGAAAACAAACGTAAAGATCCTGGCAATATAAGTCACCTAGCAATGAATTAAGCAGGAAGTGCGGGGATGTTAGGGCGAGATGGCTACATGAGCAATGAGGAGGAATCGTAGAAGAAATTATTGACGAAAGGACTGACTCAGCGTACAGAAAAGTCGAAACAACCTTCAGTGAAACTAAAAGCTGCATTAAGAGTTCAGTGAGAATTCCGCAATTAAATGCAGAGGAGAGAGTGGATAGGTGGAAAGAATACATTGAAGGTCTCTATGAGGCAGAGGAATTGTGTGATGACGTGTTAGAAACAGAAGTCGCCAGGGAAGAGATACAGGAGCCACCAGTACTTGATTCATAACTTAAAAGAGCATTGGACAACTTAAGCTCAGATAAAGGTTTCGGAATAGATAATTTTTCATCAGAATTTCTAAAATCTTTTGGGGAAGTGGCAACCATACGACCATTCCCGTAGCTGTATAGAAAATATGATACTCTAGATGTACCGCAAGAGTTTCGGAAAAACATCATCGCCAAACAAAAAAAAAGTGTGTGAAATCTTACGGGACTTAACTGCTAAGGTCATCAGTCCCTAAGCTTACTCACTACTTAACCTAAATTATCCTAAGGACAAACACGCACAGCCATGCCCGATGGAGGATTCGAACCTCCGCCGGAACCAGCCGCACAGTCCACGACTGCAGCGTCTTAGACAGCTTTTTTTTTTTAAATCTCATTTCGTTCGTTTTATCTGCTCTGGGCGGACGTCGCAAGACACCCGTTTCGTTCGTCATTGATCAATTAACTCAGTTTTTTTATTACAGAGAGCGAGTAGCCCTCTGACCGAAGACGCTGAGCTACCATGCCGGCATATAATACGCAGAAGAACGCAGAATAAAGTTGAGTATGTGTTAACGACGATTAGTTCGCCTTTAGGAGAGGTAAAGGCACCAGGGAGGCAGTTCTGACGTTGCTGTTGGTAATGGAAATAAGGTACACAAAAAATCAAGGCACGTTCATGGAATATCTCAAGATATAAAGATATATCTGGAGATATAAAGACGGATATGCATAGGGAAAGACGGGTAATATACAAGACGTACAAAAACGAAGAGGGAACAGAAAGAGAATGAAGCGCTCGGATTAAAACGGAGTGTAAGGCAGGGATGCAGTCTTTCACCTGTATTGTTTAACCTATACATTGAAGGAGCAATGATGGAAAAAAAAGAGGTTTCAAGAATGGCATTAAAATTCAAGGTGAGCGGATATCAATGATAAGATTCGCTGATGACGTTGCTATTCTCAGTGAAATGAAGACTTACAGGCGTGTTGAATGGAATGAATAGTCTAAAGAGTACAGAATACAGATTTGTGATATGCGGCTGTACCGCAGAACGAGTCAGAAGACTGACGATTAAAAATGAGAAAGTGGGGAGGGCTGGGGAGGGGGGGGGGGGAGAGGGAGGGGCGGCACGCGTGGACGAGCTAAGGAAAAAAAACACAGGTAACGTGTCGGTCAAAACAAGGACACAGCCTTCACTTAGAAAAACTGAAAGCAAGTTAGCGAGTAGAGAGTTTCAGCGCCACGGCTACCTACGCACGCGTATAAGTGAACGAAGCTAGACAGGATGTGCCACGTGCAGCTCTCTGTTTACAGAACTTTTTAAAAGACATGCCACACAGCCGACAAAGTATGTAAACTGGTACCAACCACTGCCATGATATGCGTGCCAAATGAGAAAAATTTCAACCCCAGTGGAAAAGAATATTACTTTAAGAAATCGGAAGTCCATAGGCTTGAAAAAAGAACTCAACAAACATGAAAAGCAAGCAGATACTCCTGTGTCAAAAACTATCAGGTTGTCGTAGCTCCCAGTCGTAAGATAACTCTCTCAAACCCCGCTGCAGAGGAGGGGTCGAAACTCAAAATCAAAACCAGGGAGAGAAATACTATTTTATTCTACTGAGATAGACAGTGAAATATCAAAATTCAAGTTTATTTACAATGGTTCTTTTAAAATTGAGACCGTTCCTCACCCTAATGCTTTCTGTCTGATATGACCTAAGTCAGGTAAAAGATTGGTCAAGCATAACGTAATCGATCTGAGGCATTACTAGAGTGGAAATTACTGATGTCTGTAAGGCAAATGTAAAAATGAAATAAGATTTGAATCTATGTTTGTAAACAGATAATGATAATTTCACGCGAAAATGTTAGAACCTAAGTGTTATGTAAACACCAGTAGTAGGATTGAGCCATTGTGTAGTAGTGAAATAAATACCAAGATACTAAGACTTTTGTTTAAACTGCATGTGAAATATAATGAATCGATGCTAAGTAAGGTGGAGAAAGGGTACATAGCATAGTAAAGAGAACGTGATATGGGGGAAACTGCAGATAAATGAATTGTGGGTATACACTATGTGATCAAAAGTATCCGGACATCTGGCTGAAAACGACTTACAAGTTCGTGGCGCCCTCCATCAGTAATGCTGGAATTCAATATGGTGTTGGCCCACCCTTAGCCTTGATGACAGCTTCCACTCTTTCAGGAATACGTTCCATCAGGTGCTGGAAGGTTTCTTGCGGAATGACAGCCCATTCTTTACGGAGTGCTGCAGTGAGGACAGGTATGGATGTCGGATGGTGAGGCCTGGCACGAACTCGGCTTTTCAAAACATCCCAAAGATATTCTATAGGATTCAGGTCAGGACTGTGCGCAGGCCAGTCCATTACAGAGATGTTATTGTCGAGTAATCACTCCGCCACAGGCCGTGCGTTATGAACAGGTGCTCGATCGTGTTGAAAGATGCAATCGCCGTCCCCGAATTGCTCTTCGAAAGAGGAAAGCAAGAAGATGCTTAAAACGTCAATGTACGCCTGTGCTGTGATACTGCCATGCAAAACAACAAGGGGTGCAAGCCCCCTCCATTAAAAACACGACCACACCATAACACCACCGCCTCTGAATTTTACTGTTGGCACTACACACGCTTGCAGATGACGTTCACCGGGCATTCGCCATATCCACACCCTCCCATCGGATCGCAACATTGTGTACCGTGATTCGTCACTCCACACAACGTTTTCCACTGTTCAGTCGTCCAATGTTTACGCTCCTTACACCAAGCGAGACGTCGTTTGTCATTTACGGGCGTGATGTGTGGCTTATGAGCAGCCGCTCGACCATGAAATCCAAGTTTTCTCACCTCCCGCCTAACTGTCATAGTACTTGCAGTAGATCCTGATGCAGTTTGGAATTCCAGTGTGATAGTCTAGATAGATGTCTGCGTATTACACATTACGACCCTCTTCAACTGCCGGCGGTCTCTGTCAGTCAACAGACAAGGTCGGCCTGTACGCTTTTGTGCCCTATGTGTCCCTTCACGTATCCACTTCACTATCACATCGGAAACAGTGGACCTAGGAATGTTTAGGAGTGTGGAAATCTCGCGTACAGACGTATGACACAAGTGACACCCAATCACCTGACCACGTTCGAAGTCCGTGAGTTCCGTAGAGCGCCTGATTCTGCTCTCTCACGACGTTTAATGACTACTGAAGTCGCTGATATGGAGTACCTGGCAGTAGGTGGCAGCACAGTGCAACTAATATGAAAAACCTATGTTTTTGGGGTGTTCGGATACTTTTGATCACATAGTGCTGAAGTGAGAAATATACAACCACAAAAATGTTAATATGTGGAAAAAAGTGCCCTATATGGTAGAGAACTAATTACCTATTCTGAAGGAAGAATAGATCTAAGTGGAATTGATTTGGTGGATTGAAACCTGATACAAGACTACCAATCGAAAGTCAGAGATGTAAGAAGTACTAATACCTATTACGAAAGTAAGAAAATTATGGTTATGTAATCAAATTTCAGAATGTTGCTATAAGAAAAGACACGTAGTGAAGCATTAATGTGCTTCGAGAAAAATGTACTCACTGAATAACAAAATATTTAATGCGTCAGTAATGTAAGTAAAAGCAATATTTAATGTGTTAGATTAATAATGTGTGATAAAACTTCCTTCGTGATGTATCTATTTAAATGATTAATCAAATGAAATGGAATGATAGCGTGTCATTGTTGGCCTGGAGGCCCCATCCGTGGAAGTTCGGTCGCCGAGTGCAAGTCTTATTTCAATCGACGTCACATTGGGCGACTTCCGTGCCGGTGATGAGGGCAACACAACACCCAGTCCACGAGCGGTGAAAATCTCCAATACGGCCGGGAATCGAACCCGGGCCCACTGCATGGTAGGCAAGCACGTTACCACTCAGCTAAGCAGGCGGACTAAATGAATAATAATTACATGTTTTACACTATACAACATACAAATATATCTCATGTTAAGAGTTCAAAGAATTTTTGCAGAATTGTGGTATAATGATAATTATATTTTATTTCTTGATCATTACGAACGAAACTTGGGTCGTGCTAGCCACTATGTCCCATGTTCGGACATACAATTGTCAATACAAATTAACTGAACTTGTAGCATATGCAACATTACAGCTATGTGCCTCACATGCTGAACAGTAATTTGATTCTATGATTTTAAAACCGTTTCTTGTAATTATGTGTATTTATGAGTTTTCTCAATAATTAGTGTTTACGATACTGTAATATGGTACAAGTGAGAAATAATTGTATGAAAGCATTGTAGTAAAGCCACTGGCATTGTCAGAGACATTAATACTGTACAGAGCCCAAAGAATAGCTTTTAATCTAACAATACCATTGCTGGAGTGAGTGCACAGTCATAGCAGTGCAGGCAAAGTGGAGGGTTTCGAATCATCTGTAGTGGATATGTACTCGAAATGTTGGCCCAGTAATGCAAAACTGAGGTCGTTGTGGAGTTGGTATTGCAATCTATTGCAAGGCAAAATTTATAATTGAGCAAGCATGTGTGGGCGCAGTACCTGGTTATAAGTGCCTGTGTGTCATCGACACTTCGAAGGCAGGATACCAAATCGTTAGCATTAGCGATGCAACAAAATCAATGTACACCTAACGACATCCTCATCAGTCATTGTCGTAGGTTCCAGGGCGAAGGCCAGCAGCGCCGAGAGGGGGCACTCCTGTCACACTAAGCGCCTAATCAGGATCGGTTGTATGAACATACCATTGTACAGCAACCAGGACGTCATGTCATGCAGGAGACGTATAACCACCTCAACAATAGTTTCTGGGTACCTCCTGCCTGACGTCTAAGGGCGCCAAAGCCAAGGACAAATGCTGAGCTCGAACGAGAGCAGATTCCTGTAGCGACAGAGTGATGTCCCATTGTTGTATGCTCTGCCTAGCGATGCCTCATCATAGGAGATGGCGTAACACTGCCAAAATACGCGTACAGATCTTGATATCGCTGTTTAGGAGAGTTAACGGGCGATAGTCACTGACCCGTTTGAAGTGTGTGAACAGGCACAATGCGGCCCTGTAGAAAGGCACAGGGGGACGCTCACTGCAGGGACACCAGTTCTCCATAGATAACAATCCACAATATCGGAAAGCACGATAAAATTCAAGGGGGATGCCGCCAGGGCCAGGTGACTTGTTAGCAGCTCCCACTCGGATAACATCAAGGTATTCTTGTTATGTTACTGGTGTCTCCAGTTCCAGAGATTCGTCCTCTGGTATTTTGCCGAACATGAGCCGAGACATTTCTTCAATGACAGCTGGTGAACGAGGGTGGTTAGCGTAAAACCTAGCACAATGGGCGTGGAGGCACATTCAGTTCCTCATTGGATGTCAAGTTGTCTGCCTTCGTCATCAGTGATGAATCGAACCAGGCAGCGACATGAATCCCAAGTCACCTCCGCAAGTTGCTGACAGTCAGCAGATGCCAGAAGGGCCACATTCAGCTTCCGAACACGCCTTCTATTCGACATTCTCTGGTAGTCAAGAGTGACAATGCAGACATACGCTGCACGCTCGTAAAAAGTAACATGCCAAATCTCAGCCAGTCGGGTTTCTTCTACCAGCGAGTGTAAAATATAAAAGCGATTAAGATGTCTAGAAGAATGTGCAATGTTGTGCGTGAAACTGGGGCGATCATCATGAACGTGTTTTCACGTGTTCACAAGTTGGAGATGGTCGGCAGACGTGCAAAGCTCTGTGAAATTATCTTTGGGGTGGGGGGTGGGATTAAAATCACCACCACAATGCATCTTGCCTCCCTACGAAAAGAAGTGAGATCCCTTCCACATAGAAGTCAGAGCTTTCTCATTGGCTCCCCAATCCTGATGGAGCAGCGATGTTAATCATTTGGGCATCGAAGGTACTGGACGTCGTCGACAGGTAACCGTTCACAGATTAGGATCGCTATACCGCTAGCGGTATCTGAAGCGTGGAAGACGAATGGATTAAGAAAACCATCAGATGCATTTCTTGTAAGAGGAACGTCTAAGTCCGCTGCATGAAATGTATCATGGAGTATCGCAATTTTATGTGGGTCACAGAGAGCATTGATACTGATCGTACGTAGGCAGTATGTTGCTGTCGATTTATGGGATCCAGTAGTGTCATTCAGCCGGGGCAGACCATACTAGACGGTTGAAGACACGACATTCTCGATGATGAGGTAGCGGAGAGCACAACCGGTGAAACGCACCGATCGATGGTATTCATAAGCCGTTCCAATTCCTCCACTTCATCCGCCCAAGAAACAGAAGCAGCACCATTGCACTGTACAAGAGTAGAATCATCAGGAGCAGTCGCATGTCGGCGACCTCCAGAGAAGGCTATCAACAGATGGTTGAGGTGGCGGAAAAGAAGGCATCACAGGTTGCGGAGGACAAACTGTTGAGGGAGGCACACTCAACAGCAGGTCTTCCGAGATGATTCATCGTCCGAAGTTGATTTGCCATCCTGTGCACCCTACCTGAGGAGACAATCTCCACATGGGGTACACTACCGTTCTTGAGCTTCCTCACTGACCTCTGCTTCCGAACATGTTGTTCCATTCTGGAGTGGGATCGGCCGTCATCTGACGCCGCCTCAATTGGAAGGAAAGCAGAGGTTGGTACGACGTCCGAGCCGACGTCCATTGCTACTGTACCGTTATTTCTCGGGTTGACCAACGTCCAGGGCGTCGTTTCCGTCGGAGATGATGGAATCTGAAGACTCGCCTCTCTGTCAGGGTCCAGCAACGATGGCAGATTGGACAGAAGTGGGCCGGACCCTCTGACGCCTTTGCAACGGCGGCGTAGTTGACAGGGAGCACTATAGTTCTTATAGGTGGTGCGATATCTCCTACCAGCGTCTATATCAGGCGTCTACAGAAGCAATTCAACCGTCCGTGGCCCTCTTGGCCACACCCCAGACAAGATCGCCGCTGACCGCCGTACATCACCATTGTCCACACGCCGCCAATTACGAAATAAGAAGACATGTGCTTCATCAATTCCTGTTTGATTTGACGTACGCCATTTAAGACGTGGTAGGTCTCGAAGGTCTGCCATTTTTTCGGGATGTGACCGATGAAATTTCCGTAAAGTCGAAAGGCAGATACGACCACATCTTGCGGTACCACAGAAGAAGTTCGAAAACATGCAGGGCGCAGATCAACCGAAGCAACTCCAACAGGGCCATCAGTGTGTTTGAATTTCAGCCCGTCGGTAAAATGTCGCAAAACTTCTTTGGTCCTCAGTTTGATGTACACGGTGCTGATCGTGAATGAGAAATGAATTCCTACTTCATCTTGAGGTGCGAGATGGAGCTCATCACATATGGACTGTTCTACTGTGCTCGAAGTCGTGCATGTTCCGCTTGAAAGGTGATCTTTATAGTCGCACAACGGTAAGATGACGCCCTTACAGGTCAGAACTTGAAGGAATACAGCGACGTAGCACCGCGTGCTAGTCATTAAACAAAACCACGCCCATGTCACGGCTAGGAGCCGACTTGTGATTCGCTCGGCTGCGTACTTTTTATGTACGAGCAATCGTACAAACTGTATAAATATGCTTAAAATTTTCAGATTCTATTTTCTCTAGAACAGTTGAGAGTTGTGTCTTCCTATTTACATCTTTGAAGTAGTAGTCATGCCCTGCACATCCTGTCAATAAGAATTGGTGAGGGGTAGTTCGTACGGTCTCCTTGTTAGATGAATGAAACAAGACTATTGCACAGTTAAGTTGTTCAATTTTTACTGCACTTACTTTTAATGACTATAATTTCTTCAGGCCTGTATGTGTGTCTTTTGTTTAAAAAGCCAGTAACAGACTCCAGTAGGAGTCTACTGAATGTCATTTTCTACCCTCAGCATTTCGACTGAGGTTTTTTTCTGTGGTTGATCTTTAGAGCTGAATATCTCGAAACATGTAAATTTTTGTTGGTTCGCTCTGCAGACGACCTTCCATATTGTCAAGACTTTATGGTATGAAGGCAAGCGGTGACAAATGACCCCAGCTTTAAAGTCCCTCGAATCTGGCTGGAAGAGTTGGAGTATTATATTTACTCGTTAAAGAGTTGTTGTGTACTGCCGAGCTAAGACGCGTTGATAACCTGTTCTGAAGGAGGGCGGCTGGCAAGCGGTTTTAATGGACACCTACGGTGACCTCGGTCTATTGCGTTAGAAACACGCTGGCCAGTGACGTCGGGTCAGCTGATTGCCCAAGAGAGTGCGCAGCCCGGCCTACAACGAACGTGGCTCACTTTGTGGTCGCATGCTTGGCGTCATCCAGTGGATTCCACAAGCCAGCCCGATACTCCTTCGTTTATTTATTCATTTATTTAGACAGTTCGATTATATGTAATACAATCCACTACATCAGTGGTTCCCCAGCTGGACATAGTTACATCCCGTGGGGTAAAATTGAATTCTCTGAGGGATAAAAACAAAATGGTTCACTTATGTTTCGATCACGAGACAAAATTATTGTAAAAAATCGTTACTATTATCACTGTTTTATGCGATCTTAGTACCGATTACACAAGTAGTCAATAACTATATTTATTTCCAAATCCTAACATTAACGCGCGACGTAACGTATTGGTTACAGCTCGGGAAATGAATGTACGAACATCACCGTCCTCACATGGTCCACTACCTAGACAAATACTTTATACAATGAAACTGTGACAGTAAAATTGGCACATATACATCACATAATCTTAAACATCTCACGAAAATATCTTCTCAGAGTTGTAGGTAGCTCCCCCAGTAAATCAGAAAATGCTTAATTATTCACTTTGTGGTAATGAGCGAACTAACTGGCAGCTCAACTGTGACCGTGTGAAGGCTACCACACTGCTGTAGGACCCAAACATTATTATTATTCTAGATTATTCTCCTTTAAGAGAGCGTGCGAAACTTGAGCCAATCACAGCTCTACTTCTTTTTCTTCTTTTCTTTTCTTCCCATAACCTCTTCAGTAAATCACTGTATTTCTCCTTCCCTTCTGCTGTCCATTCTTTTCCTGTTGTTTCTTTCCTTCAGACTTTTTTTGTTATTTTGCATTACGAGATATCGCTCTTTCGTTGTGGTGATACCACATCAGTTTGTACGCCTTTACAGTTTGGAAATTCTTTCTGTGTTTGAGATTGTGTTCAGTCCTGTGAGTTGGATGGTTTCTTCTAAGTACCTGAAATCAATTATCTTTGAGGTTTTTCCATACTGCATTTTCAGTGGAAGTTTTCCAATTGATCTGATGTTCAAAATGGTTCAAATGGCTCTGAGCACAATGGGACTTAACTTCTGAGGTCATCAGTCCCCTAGAACTTAGAACTACTTAAACCTAACTAACCTAAGGACATCACACACATCCATGCTCGAGGCAGGATTCGAATCTGCGACCGTAGCGGTCACGCGGTTCCAGACTGTAGCGCCTAGAACCGCTCGGCCACCCCGGCCGACGATCTGATGTTCATATACTGAGTTATTTCATAGGAAATTTTGGGTCCGTTTGACAGGAGATTTCATGTAGCCTATCTAGCGCTGGTTTGGCTTCATCTTTTGTTGTTTGTTAATACAGCCAGGTCATCAGCAAAGGCCAGGAATTTCACGGTGACTCTTTTCCTTCCTCTTTTCCAGTTTAGACACTTTTGACATGCTGTTCCCATACTTTGATAATTTTTTGCAATACAGTGTTGAACTAGAGTGGTGATAAGCTGTCTCCTTGTCGGACTCCTGTGTGAATTTCGAATAAGACTGAGATTTATCTCATGAATTTCACTTTTGAGGTGCCTTCTGATACATTTTCTGGATGGTGACTCTGGCTCTGATTTGTCTGTCGACTCCTAATTCTCCTCCTCTATTAAACAGCGTTTGTCTGTCAACAACAACGTAGGCTTTTTTTGAAATCCATAAATGCGACTGTAGTGTTCGGGTATCGTATGAGATGTAACGTGGTTTTAAGGTTCCAAATCTGTTCATTATAGGATCTTCCATTCCTGAATCTCGCCTAATACTCACCGTTTTTTGGCTCAGCTTGCGGCTCAAGTCGCTTCAGCAAAGCTTTACAACGGATTTTATAAGTTATTGGAAGAAATGGGATTCCACTGTTCTGTTCGGATATGTTTTGCCTCCTTTCTTGTGGATTGGATGCATCAAGGCGCTATTCTATTATTTGGGATTTTCTGTTTGCCAGACTTACTATATTATTCTGTGAATTTTTGTTGTTATGTTTTTGAAGATCCGAATTACATAATTCTGCAATAATTTCATCTTCTCCAGGTGCTCTAATTTTTTTAATGATTTGATTATTTCACTATTTCTCAGTGTGAAAGTGGAAGAGAATCAGGATTTGGTGCTTGTTTTACAAATCGACGTTGTTCAGATAGCTGTTCATAGTTGAGGAGTTTACTGAAATATTTGTCTAGAGGCGCCGGCCGCGGTGGCCGAGCGGTTCTAGGCGCTACAGTCTGGAACCACGCAACCGCTACGGTCGCAGGTTCGAATCTTGCCTCGGGCATGGATGTGTGTGATGTCCTTACGTTAGTTAGGTTTAAGTAGTTCTAAGTTCTAGGGGACTGATGACCTCAGCAGGTAAGTCCCATTGTGCTCAGAGCCATTTGAACCATTTTTTATTTGCCTAGAATTTCTCAAGTATTCTTTGTATTAGTTTCGAAGGATCCATCAGGTTGTCGGAAATGTAAGCTAGGAGACTGATACACAGTAAAATTTTCTCTGAAGGTCTTGTAAAAATTGCGGATGTTGTTCTTGGTAAAGTCTTCTTCTATTTCAATCAATCTCTCGTTATCGTATTTGCAGTTTTTTCGCCAAATAATTTTAGAGGTGTTTCCCGTATCTCTACTAACACCTGCGACTCTTTTGTTGTTTTATGGCTTCTGAAAGCATTCCATGCATTAATCCATTGTTCAACAGTTGATCGCATCTGATGTTCCACCACCTATGTTTTCTCCTTCTCGTAGGTTAGTCTAATTTTATTGTTTGCTTTTCTTCCTCCACGATTTCAGACCAGTTTGTGGTATCCATCCTACGAAGTTCTTCTACGATTTTCTCCTTGTTGAGTTCTAGATATTCGCAATCAGTCCGGAGACTTTGGGGTACTCTAGTCCATTTTCTGTTGGTCTATTGGTGTTCCTCCTGGAGATAGCAATATGGTTTCTTAGGGAATTTCCATATCATTAGTTTTTGTGTAGGTTTCTTGAATTCCCCTCCCGCCGGAGGTTCGAGTCCTCTCCCGGGCATGAGTGTGTGTGTTGTTCTTAGTATAAGTTAGTTTAAGTAGTATGTAAGTGTAGGGACCGATGACCTAAGCAGTTTGGTCCCTTAAGAATTCACACACATTTGAACATTTTTTGTTTCTTGAATTGTGTTGAGATAATTCTGAGATTAAAATTTTGACAGAAGCTTATAAGGTGTCCACCATTTTTATTTCTCCTGTTACGAGCGGTGTACGATCTTGTGATTGGCCCGTATTTCTTCTCTGTTCCTAACCAGTGAACCTCCCCATCGCATCCCCGTCAGATTTAGTGACAAAATGGCCCACTGGATAGCCCATCAGAAACTGAACGCAGATCAAGCATGAAAACAGGAAGAAAGTGTAACTCAACTATGAAATAAAGGCAAAATAGGAACAGTTAACGGTCCAAACTTAGCAAGTGCATCATTGAATGATCCAGCAGAGTGAAGGCGTCGTGGTTCTGTGGGGGCCGGCACGGTAGCTCAGAGTGTTAGGTCAGACGCCTGATTGCCCACTGTAATAAAAGAACTGACCAAAGGAGTCAGCTATCAACTTCTACGGAATGTCATCTGACGTCCGCACAGATCAAATGCGACGAACAGTAACCAACACGAATGAAGAGACGTTAAAAAAAAGGAAAGTGGTGACGGTGATGGACAGCAAGGCGGATAAGCCGCATTCAAATCTGCCTCATGTCATTTAATTTTAATTCTTTTCACAACATTATCAACTGTCCACCCGGTCATTGAAATGTCTGTCTCTTTCCGTAGTCTTGGCGGTTGTCATACTACACATTGGTTATAGAATATCAGAGATTTAGTAAAAATACATTATCGTCTCAAGTAAATACACTACTGGAAATGGAAAAAAGAACACATTGACACCGGTGTGACAGACCCACCATACTTGCTCCGGACACTGCGAGAGGGTTGTACAAGCAATGATCACACGCACGGCACAGCGGACACACCAGGAACCGCGGTGTTGGCCGTCGAATGGCGCTAGCTGCGCAACATTTGTGCACCGCCGCCGTCAGTGTCAGCCAGTTTGCCGTGGCATACGGAGCTCCATCGCAGTCTTTAACACTGGTAGCATGCCGCGACAGCGTGGACGTGAACCGTATGTGCAGTTGACGGACTTTGAGCGAGGGCGTATAGTGGGCATGCGGGAGGCCGGGTGGACGTACCGCCGAATTGCTCAACACGTGGGGCGTGAGGTCTCCACAGTACATCGATGTTGTCGCCAGTGGTCGGCGGAAGGTGCACGTGCCCGTCGACCTGGAACCGGACCGCTGCGACGCACGGATGCACGCCAAGACCGTAGGATCCTACGCAGTGCCGTAGGGGACCGCACCGCCACTTCCCAGCAAATTAGGGACACTGTTGCTCCTGGGGTATCGGCGAGGACCATTCGCAACCGTCTCCATGAAGCTGGGCTACGGTCCCGCACACCGTTAGGCCGTCTTCCGCTCACGCCCAACATCGTGCAGCCCGCCTCCAGTGGTGTCGCGACAGGCGTGAATGGAGGGACGAATGGAGACGTGTCGTCTTCAGCGATGAGAGTCGCTTCTGCCTTGGTGCCAATGATGGTCGTATGCGTGTTTGGCGCCGTGCAGGTGAGCGCCACAATCAGGACTGCATACGACCGAGGCACACAGGGCCAACACCCGGCATCATGGTGTGGGGAGCGATCTCCTACACTGGCCGTACACCACTGGTGATCGTCGAGGGGACACTGAATAGTGCACGGTACATCCAAACCGTCATCGAACCCATCGTTCTACCATTCCTAGACCGGCAAGGGAACTTGCTGTTCCAACAGAACAATGCACGTCCGCATGTATCCCGTGCCACCCAACGTGCTCTAGAAGGTGTAAGTTAACTACCCTGGCCAGCAAGATCTCCGGATCTGTCCCCCATTGAGCATGTTTGGGACTGGATGAAGCGTAGTCTCACGCGGTCTGCACGTCCAGCGCGAACGCTGGTCCAACTGAGGCGCCAGGTGGAAATGGCATGGCAAGCCGTTCCACAGGACTACATCCAGCATCTCTACGATCGTCTCCATGGGAGAATAGCAGCCTGCATTGCTGCGAAAGGTGGATATACACTGTACTAGAGCCGACATTGTGCATGCTCTGTTGCCTGTGTCTATGTGCCTGTGGTTCTGTCAGTGTGATCATGTGATGTATCTGACCCCAGGAATGTGTCAATAAAGTTTCCCCTTCCTGGGACAATGAATTCACGGTGTTCTTATTTCAATTTCCAGGAGTGTATGATGAAAAGTGAGAGCAGGCGACATACCACGTAGACGTCTCTTAGGAAGGAAAACAACAAATAAACGGATGCAAACTATGTTACAACAAAGGAATTCAAGAGTCAACACTTCCAAAATGGGACGCAACTTGGCAAAAACATTAAAAAAAATATATTTCGACAGAGCACAGAGAAACTGTGTGACTGTGAAAATGTTGCGTTCATTTGTTTCAGCTTATGTGACAAACATTATGTTTTCACCATTTCCTTAGGAGTGCTCATGTCCACATTCATTCGAACACCTAAATTGTCAAGGTGGCATATCTCATGCACTCAGCAGACGTAGAAGTTGGATGCATCAATAAGCGATTCCTATCATGTGACACACGAACTGTCCTAACGCCGCGTATGACGCACCAGACATGTTTTCCGATGGAAGATTCTGTTGACTTGTTGCCTTGTCATCAAAGATTTGCTGTTACCATTCGATAGTCACTTCATTTCGGCTGCTGATAGAGTAGCTTTGCAGGAATAACTTTCATTATAGGTCCCTTCCTTACATCTCGCTGGACGTTACACCAGGACACAGACACAGATTTGAATACAGCAAACAGCGAGGGGAAAAAAAATCGTTCATTGTTTCTATTTTACTTTTTTACAGTTCAGTATGCCTTCTTCCTGTTTTCATGCTTGATCTCTGTCCAGTTTTTGACAGGTAGTCAACTAGGCCAACTAAATCTGAGAGGGCTGCGGTGGGGAGTTTCCCTTGAGAGTGCCCACTGCAGTCACGTAGTGGAACCTTGATGTGATGTTTAGGAATTTTGTTCATTAATTCTTCCAGAAGTTCCCAGAAGTCTTCTATCAGCCATGGTTCTTTCCTGTTGTAGTCATTTGTTGGTGCGTGTACGTTAATCAGTGCGCACGCCTTGTTTCCTCATTTTATTGACAGTTTTGAGTCTTCCTGAATGTGACGTGAAGTCAGTGACTGAATCTGTGCTGGACATGTGTATTGTAAAATCAATGCCAAATTGTTTCTGTCCTGTGTTGACATGCACTGCAGGTTTTCCTTTATAGTACTTGTAATTCTCATGGTCGAAGTAATTTTTATCTGTAAACCGGGTTTCTTGCATTCCCATAATTTTGATGCTGGGTCTGTCCAATGTATTATTTAGTTGTTTCAGTTTCACTGGTTTCCGTGTTTACATTCAGTGTACGTCTGAAAAATTTTTGTTTTGTTCGAAGTGGTTTTGAGAAGCTCCAATACTTCTCTGCATGGCATGCCTGGTCCCGGTGAATGCTATGACCAGGACGGGAATGCAGTCTATTGACTGGAGTTTGAGGCAGTGGAATTCTTTCCTGTTGTTCTGCCATGGCTGCTTCATGTTGAAGAATTTTTTTGGGTAATCTCTGCCGGAGGTCATGAGAGTGTAAGAATTGTTTATACGAAACTGTATGTCTAACAGCCGCAACGACTAGGTGAACAAACGCTGACCAGCAACCGCTGGATACCTGGTCAGACACTCGTGGGTTTTGTGATGGTATATGGTCCACCCTGGGTATTTTATTTCTCCAGTGTCATTATTATCTGGAAGGCTTTCCCCTACGCGCTGCCCGGAAGGCGCTTGATGCGAGATCTAAGAACCCCGCACTGGACTACTTATTGTTATTATTATTATGGCAGTTGTCAGACACTAAAGCATTGCCGGTCTGAAGTCGACTAATTTGTGCCACGTTTGGAAGTAAGGAGTCAGGTAGTCAAATGATTTATAAACAGTAGGCCTATGTGTAGTGCAAACATTTTAATTTAGTTGTTTTTAAGTGAGGTGGTAGCGTGTGGTTAAACTGGGTAGAAGAATAGTGCAGAGGAAGCATGTTTGGTAACCCCACTGTCTGTAGTTAGCTCTCTTTTCTCAGGAGTAGTAGGTAGTACTCGCGATGCGCTGAGAATTGCTTCAGCATTCTATAAAAAATAAAATAAAAAAAATGTTCGGAAATAAGCAGTATCAACGATCTCGTTGACACATTGGTTCGTGGTTCAATAAAATAACTACAAAAACTAAATATCATTACTTTTATAGTAGAAATGAGTGCTCAAAGTAAAATTGCTTCCGTCCTGAAACTTTGTTAGTCGCCAGTGTAGTTGTCCGGGGGGGGGGGGGGGGGGGGGAGCAAAGGCGAGTACTAGCCAATAGCTGTATGTACTCGGGGGTAATAGTCTCAGAAAGGTTGGGATCATTTCTACTAGATGATATTGGACTTGAATTAAATCTAGTGTTTCCAAAGATAAATAACGTTTATGTGTGCATTAGAATGGGTATTATTTGGCAGTTTTAGAAAGTGTGTCCTCGGGTTATCCTCCAGCTTGGTTTCCTTACATATGAAACAAAGTTGCGTGAAATTTGATCTCATAAGGACAAAGGGAAAGGTTCTTCAAAATCGAGAAATTCGGAAAAAGGAAAACAATCAACTTTGCAATATGTTAATTTTGCACAATAAGGTAATTCGATCTCCAATGTAGGCTAATTGTTTCTACAATTTTCTTAACTGAAAGCGTTCTCTTCCACAAATCATATTTGTAGGTGGTGGGATGGCTCAGTCACCCCAAGACAGGTAGAAGGAGGGCAGAGCGAGTCCAGCTGTTCCTTTTTACGTCTCAACGTGCGCCACCGCCACAGTCTTTCGCCGGCAGGGCAAACTAGCAGTCGCAGTAAATACAAGGCATGGGAGATGCTATTCGTTTATGGGAGACTCTATTTTTTGGCTAGTATTGTATGGAATAACTGGAAGTAAAGTCCGTAGCTCGTGGTCGTGCGGTAGCGTTCACGCTTGCCGCGCCCCGGCTCCCGGGTTCGATTCCCGGCGGGGTCAGGGATTTTCTCTGCCTCGTGATGACTGGGTGTTGTGTGCTGTCCTTAGGTTAGTTAGGTTTAAGTAGTTCTAAGTTCTAGGGGACTGATGACCATAGCTGTTAAGTCCCATAGTGCTCAGAGCCATTTAACCATTTGAACTGGAAGTAAACTGCTGTGTGCGAAACGGACGTTGATAGTTTACTTTTACAATGAGCGGTTCTGTAAATTTGCTCTACACCCAAACGCCACACTGTTGTGAGGGAAGTGACGATTTTTAGGGAGCAGGCACCAATTCCGACGCAGGAACTGTGAAACTGCGTACCAAAATTTTAAAAAAATTGTATCAGCAATGGATACCACTACAAAACATCTGCAGAGATTGTGGAAATGACGTCATGCAATATAAACCTTCGGCTGCTGTTCAGTTTATTCTTTATTGTACGACTGATTCCACTCAAAGATCATTACCCAGCAGCTGTTGTACCCACGTCACGGATAAAGAAAAGTATTGAAAACTGTCGTAAAATACAATCAGTGCCGGCAGATTTTCCTTAGCAGCAAGTTACATTCATACATTGAAAACACAATGTCAAAAATTTTATGTTTGTAAAGAATGTCCAGTCATATAGAAGTGGATGCTCGTATACAAGAAATACAGAAAATAAAACGGCGAAGAGTCATGAGGATCTGTTAGCGTACAACGTCGCTAAATGTAACTGCGACAGATTTAACTCTAGGCAGTTGTCCCTTGTATCATTTACGTAACAACATATTACGACAATTTTTAACACTTTTTGGGATTTAGCTTAGATGTCCATTCAAAATAGATTTTGATTCTGTAATATACTTCGAAAAAATTTTTTCTCTCTTCCATTTTGTATACTACATTCTTCTCATCTCTTAAACGCGTAGCAAATTTCGATGGATTGGTTTTGATGGGGTAACACGACGCTAATGTCGAATGTCAGGCTCCGACTCTTGGCTCTGATACGAGTGAGTCTACAGAGCGGGAAGTTAAGTGTTCATCCTTCTCTGTATTTTCCACGTAGTATATTTCTTAAATTTCGTGCCTGTTAAGAGAGTTAATCTCTCGTTTTTGTAAATGTAGATTCATTCAGTCTTTAGCACAGTAGTTGCTCACTGAACAGCCAGCTACGTAACACTTCAACGCCTCAGCGTCCATTGGTGACACATAAGGAGAATAGCAAGTCGCATACCCAGGATTTTCTGCTTTTATAGTTAACTTCTTCAATTAGTCTTGCTAGGATGGGTAGGATGTGTGTATGCTGGCTACGGACGCAGAAGGAGCTGGCCGCAGTTCGCGAATAGCAGAACGTGCTGTTGGTTACGGCAATCACCTTCAGGCTGCTGCCATGGGGCGTAGCGGTTGCGGAGAACCTGACGCGCCGTATGCGACACCTCACGAGTGACTTGTTTTTCCCACGGGCTCTGCTTCCGTGGCATCTCCTAGCGCACACGACGCGGAGGATCCGCCCTCACGGCAGGATGAGTGGCAGGTGGTAACGCGTCCGCGTCGCTCGAGAGGGAGGGCCAATGTGAAGACTGGCCGCCTGGCCTCGTCCATTCATCCTTTGAACAGGATCCGAGCAGCCACACCGAGGAATCGTTTGTTGTTGTTGTGGTCTTCAGTCCTGAGACTGGTTTGAAGCAGCTCTCCATGCTACTCTATCCTGCGCAAGCTTCTTCATCTCCCAGTACCTACTGCAACCTACATCCTTCTGAATCTGCTTAGTGTATTCATCTCTTGGTCTCCCTCTACGATTTTTACCCTCCACGCTGCCCTCCAATACTAAATTGGTGATCTCTTGATGCCTAGCACTAGGATTTCACCCGGAACAAGTCCCGCCCACTCACCCCTCCGGAGCAAGTCCCGCCCATTCACCCCCGGTTTTCCCGGTCTTTGTTCGGCCCCTGGGCATCGTTTCAGTTGACCCGCGTGGTTTACCGCCTTCGCGTTCGGCTGCGCTTGGAGTGATTGTGAAATTAATATCTTGCTTGGTCTTAAATTTTGCCAGATAGTTAAAAGACACTTTACAAAAAAGTGCACAATTGGCCTCAGTTGTGCCAGGTACTTCCGCAGCAAACATAATAAAAAACAATTTAGCACTGAATTCTTTAAATACGAAAACTCAGTATTCAGATGAATAGCCTATGAAGAAACATACTTCTATGTGAGAAAAAGCACCCAAAGCTAAAACAGGTAAAACCTACTGTCAAAGAATAATTTGCTTGGGGAAAGAGGAACCACAGTATACTTGACACTTAAGTTTCAGAACTCAGACAGTATATGTGAAACAAGCACCAATGTTCACTATACTTCGAAAGGGCATCAAAATTACTTCGTTCTTGCTAGATCGATCCAAGCTGTTTTTGCGTGTTATTCACTGAATAGTTTTGCTGAAAAGTTTTAGGGGTGGAAGAAGAACTAGCACAGCATGAAGGACGTTTTACAGCCGTAAAACACTGCAGCATTTATTTCCTCCATAACTGCTCTGTGACAAATATACACACGACCATAATTATTTTAAAAAAAATGGTTTCAATGACATTTGCGAAATTAATAAATCTTTTGGTTAAATCAGACAGGACAAAGAATAACGACAGATTATTTTCCTGAGACCTTTGCAACAGCATATAGGACACTAATGACACAGAAACAGCTACAATTCTTTATAACCTCGTTTATAACGCGCAGGTATGGCATTGAAAGAATTTACAAGTTAAAATTCACCCATTACCCATGCAAATACTAACGAAATATGTCATATAAGCAAATATTTTACTGCTTTCATTAGGCATTTCTACTTTATGGCATTCTTATATTCTTTAATTTTGGTGAGTTACCATCACGGCCTACATAAACAAAACGACTTTGACTTATTTCTATATAACGGTGATTTTAGGCAACAGAGTTATTCGACTGCCTCCGTGGCTTTACTACCGACATGACAGATTCAAGACCATTGTTTTCACATTGTATGTTTGCTCTGCTGTTTCCCCCAAATACACGTATTATAGTAAGTGGAATTAGTTAATGAAAATTTGTCCTTATTGCCCTTAAATAACATTTTGCTGGCGATGCTTTCAATTCTCTATAAATATTTTTATTTCTTTAATAGTGTACATTCATATTATATTACTATCCAGAAAAACTTAAGTTTCTTATCATTACTGAATTTCATCACAGTCTAACATGTATTGGACTGTGACGATAACAACTTTGATGTAGCTTCCTCCAGTTTGCAGAACTGGCGGCTGTTTAGGGGAGGGCCTTACACTACAGATAGGACTGGAGGGGGGTGAATGGGCGGGATTTGTTCCGGGTGAAATCCTAGCGCTAAGGGCACGTGGCACACGGGGAGGGGGGAGGGGCTTACTGATTATTGGGAGCTCCAATGTTACTGATTATTGGCAGCTCCAGTGTGAAGCGCGTTATAGAGCCCCTTTTGCAGATAGCGTTCAAGGCTGGAAAGACAGCCAATGTGCGCTCGGCATGTCTACCCGAGGGGGCCTCATCCGAGATGTGGAGGCTGCCCTGCCGTGCCGGTGGCTAACGAGCGTGCTGGGTGCAATCGTTTGCATGTTGTGGCTCACGTCGGCATCAAAGGCGCCTGCCGCATGGGTTCCTCAGTTCGTACAGCCGGCTGGCGGAGGTGGTGAAGACTGCTGGCCTCGCCCGCAGGGTGCAAGCAGAGCTCGCAATCTGCAGCATCGTTCCCCGAGTTGATAGGGGTTCTTGGATTTGGAGCCGAGTGCAGGATCTCAGCCAAAGGCTTCGTCGACTCTGTGACGGTCTTGGCTGCAGATTTCTGGACCTGCGTTATGGTGTAGGGATTTGTAGGACTCCTCTTGATTGGTCATATGTGCACTACACAAAGGAAGCAGCTACATAGGTAGCAGAGTACTTGTGGAGTGCACGTGAGTGTTTTTTAGACTAGGCGGTAGTTCGAGGTGCTCTCATGAGTAATCGCCAGTCGTTTCACAGCAAAGGAAGTCAAACGGTGTTCAGAATCAAGACACTTCGACTGTCACGATTTATCAGTAAACTGTCGAAGTATTCTTAATAAAGTTCCCGAATTTACTACCATCCAGGAAAGTTTTCGCGCTCAAATTATTCTTGGGACATCTAGCTGGCTGAAACCCGAAGTAGAAATCTCTGAGATATTTAGCGAGTCGTGGAACGGAAATCGGAAAGACAGACTAGATGCCATACGAGGGGGAGTTTTCATTGCAGTTTGTCTCTATTGAGGTCGAAGTTGAGTGCGACAGTGAAGTCGTCTGATGCCGTGAAACAGGTGTAGATGAAGCTAAGTTCATTGTTCGATGTTTTTACCGGCCACCCGATCCCGCTGTGGCAGTTCCAGAGTCATTCAAAGAAAGTCTACGGCCAATAGCGCGCAAATACTCAGATCATAGAGTACTAGTTGGAGGCGACTTTAATCTGCCGTGTAGAGACTGGGATGGTTCAAATGGCTCTGAGCACTATGGGACTTAACATCGAGAGACTGGGATGTCTATGGATTCATTGCGAGGGGTACAACGGACAGTCATTGCGAAATACTTTTGAACACGTTTTCTGATAACTGTTTTGAGAAGTTAGCTCGGCAGCCCACGGGCAATGGAAATATCTTGGACCTTGTAGCTACATTGATCATGATGTCATTATAGTAACTATGATTACGGAAGTTAATAAATTAGTCAAGAAGGCTAGAAGAGTGTTTCTGTTAGATAGAGCAGATAAGCAGTTATTAACAACTAACTTAGACAATGTACTGTCATCACTTAGTACCAGTAAGAGGAATGTAGAGGAATTATGGGCAAAGTTTAAGCAGATTATAAATCGTGGTCTGGAGGGTTACGTGCCTAGGAGATGGATAAAGGATGGAAGAGACTCACAATTCTTTAATAAAGAAATTTGTAAGACCCTTAGGAGGCAGAGGCTGTTGCACTGTAGATTCAAAAGGGGACGCACAAACGACGACAAGAGAATGTTAATAGAAATTCGTGCATCGTTGAAAATATCTATGCAAGAAGCATACAACTACCACCATCACACCTTCGCAAAAGATCTGCCAGAGAACCAGAGAAAATTCTGCTCGTATGCAAAATCGCTAAGCGGATCTAAGGCTTCCAGTCACTCACTCGTTGACCAGTCTGGTGTGTCAGTTTAAGGTAGGTAAATGAGAGCCGTAGTTTTAAATTTCACGTTCAAGAGATCGTTCACGCAGGAAAACCGTACATACATACCGTCATTTGACCATCGAACATACTCCCTTATGGACGACGTAGAAATAAGAATACCTGGAGTACAGAAGCAACTTAAAGATTTGAAAACAAATAAATCACCAGATCCGCATGGAATCCCACTTCGATTTAACAAAGAGTACTCTACAGCATTGGCCCCTTACCTAGCTTGCATCTATCGAGAATCTATCGCCTAGCACAAAGTCCCAAGCGACTGGAAAAAAGCGCAGGTGACTCCAGTATATAAGAAACGAAAAGAATGGACCCGCAAAATTACAGACCAATATCCCTAACTTCTGTTTACTGCAGAATCCTTGAACACATTCTCAGTTCCAGTATAATAAACTTTCTTGAGGCTAAACAGTTTATGTCCGCCAGCTCGTGCGAAAGTCAGCTTTCCCATTTCTCACATGATATATTAAGAACTATGGATGAAGGGCAACAGGCAGATTCCATATCTCCAGGTTTCCGAAAAGCATTTGACACGCTACCCCATTGCAGGCTGATAACGAAGGTACGACCATATGGAATAAGTTCGCAGGTATGCGAGTGGCTCGAAGACTTCTTAAGTAATAGAACCCAGTATGTTGTCGTCGACGACGAGTGTTTATCAGAGGCGAGGGTCCGTCAGGAGCGCCCCAAAGAACTGTGATAGGACCGCTGTAGTTCTCTGTATACATAAATGATTTGGTGGACTGGGCAGCAGTCTGCGGTTGTTTACTAATGATGCCGTGTTGTACGGTTAGTTGTCGAAATTGAGTGACTGTTGGAAAATGACTTAGACAAAATTTCCAGTTGGTGTGATGAATGAAGTGTGGAAAAATATAAGTTAATGCGGATGAGTAGGAAGGAAAAAACCTGTAATTTCGGATCCAGCATTCTAGTTTCCAGCCTGACACAGTCAAGTCATTTAAATATCTGGGCGTGACGTTGCAAAGCGATATGAGGCGGAACGAGCATGTGAAAACTGTGGTAGGGAAGGCAAATGGTGGACTTCGGTTTACTGGGAGAATTTTAGGAAAGAATGATTCACCTCTAAAGGAGAACGTTCGTAGGACGCTGGTGCGACGCTTTCAGGATGCGTACCAGTTCGGATTGAAAGAAGACATCGAAGCAGTTCAGAGGAAGGCTGCTAGATTTGTTACCGGTTGGTTCGAACAAAACGTTGTAAGTGTTACTGTGATGCTTCGGGAAATCAAATGGGAATCCCTGGAGGAAAGGCGGCACTTTTTTTGTTTTCCTTCAGGGAACGCTTATAAGAAAATTTAGAGAAGCGGCATTTGAAACTGACTGCCGAACGATTCTGCTCCCGCCAATATGCATTGCGCGTAAGGACCACGAAGATAAGATGTGAGAAATTAGGACTCATACGGGGGCGTACTCCCAGCCGTTTCTCCCTAGCTCTATTTGCGAGTGGAACGAGAGGGGAAATGACAAGTAGTGGTACATGGTACCCTCCACCATGCACCTTAGGAGGCTTGCGGAGTATCTATGAAGATGTAAATGTAGATGTAGAATGTCCCATCTGGCGGGAATCACATAATGTGTGTGATAGCAATAAGAGATTTGGACAAGTGTGAGATGTGGAAGTTTGGGTCAGTCCTGGGGCGTCCTCTGATAGCCTAAGTGGTTAGGGCGACCACTCGTATTTAGCGAGAAGTCCGGGTTCAGATCCTGGTCTGGCACAAATTTTCATACGTCACCGATAAAAAGTACAGCCTAAGTCCATTAAGATTTGCAATTTGAGAATCACATTTCATAATTTTTTACTCTTGTTTCAAGAAATATGTAGCTGATCTTGTCAGATATTTGCCTGGTTTATGCTAACACGAAGTGATTGAGTTTATCTTTTTACTCTTCATTTATTAACACGATTTCTCTCTGACTTAGTTCTTATTTTTCTTCTCTACAGATTTCATTAACTGTTCCAATATTGTATTTACTTTCCATGGCTACTTGTCTCAATGTATTCACTTCTATCTCAGTGTTCTCATCCATTAGTAGAAAATGACTTATTCTGTCTACTATGGCATTAAAATAGACTTTTTATACGTTATGAGATGAATGAAGTATCGTGGATTATCTCATCAGATGTGGTCGTATTGTATGTTTTTGAGCAGTTCAGCAAAGACTGCTGAATTACGGAGGCTTCCTCATTTGTTCCTTTGAACAAAATTATGGTGTTCCCTACGTAGCGGATAAATACAGTGTTTTATTTTCTATACAATAAGAGCAACGTTACAATTATGTACCAAGCTCTTTTTTCGGTGGAACAAAAGAGAAGGTATCCACAATTATCAGAAATTCAGTGACCTGCACAAAAACATACAGTTCACAGTTGAATAAGGGAAAGAGAAAACTATGTTCAGTGGAACAAAAGAGAAGGTATCCACAATCATCAGAAATTCAGTGACCTGCACAGAAACACAGTTCTCAGTTGAATAAGGGAAAGAGAAAACTATAAATTTTTTAGATGTTACTATCCGTAATAAAAATGAGACTCATAGATTTCATATTTTCTGAAAATTGTCCTAATCGGATGAGATATTACACAATACCTCACATCATACCAAGTCATATAAAAAAACGGTTTTTTATGTCATGGTAGACAGCATAATCTACTTTCCATTACGATAAGAACACCGAAATAGAAATAAATGCGTTTAGGCATGTGTTGGTTCCACTACTTAACTTAAGACCACAAGAAAAGAGAAAGTATTTTGTTATATTTGTATTCTCCTTATCACTTTCAATGTTGAAATGAGATTTTGTGTTCCTTTAAAGCCAAAGCACAGCACATAAATTTCAATATTCTTTCACTGAATAAATGTCAGGTTATCCGCCATTTCCCTCATGTCTCCAGACAAGAAAATGTCTACAGGAAAAAAACGAAAAAAATATGGTATTTGTCTCCTGTTCTGTCGCATTTTCCTCCGAATTAAAAAGAAAATGACAAGTCCATTGAATTACGATGCAGATTCATCAAAGAATATATTAGAGAGGTTCAGGTAGGAATCGATAAAATCCCAGAAATTAGAACAATTTGTGTCTAATAAACAGTATTTTTACCAGATTTCATTTGCCTGACAAATTCCTTCGCACTGGTATGAAGGAAGGTATCGTGTATACTCTGAGTCATTAAACAGAAATTTTTAAATGACATGGCTGAAATAGGCATCAAGTTTATGAAATAGTACGATAAACAATTTACAAAAAACGAGAAACAGAAGGAGTATGTAATCCAGTTTGTATCGGAGATTCGCCATACGTTTCTAGGACATAGAAAAGGACTTTATCAAAAAGAAAATATGAATTTCTGACACTATTTGAGTAATTATATATCCATATAAATAATTTATTTAATCGATTGAACGTGAATTCACGATTATATTTTTGATGTTTTCCCTCTTCCTCTTCCAGAAACTTTTCATCCTCTCAGAAAGCTCTCTCTTCCGTTCGTCTGTCCATTTGGTATCAGGTTGTTGCGTTGTTCTTTGCTCGAACTCCACATTCATGATTTTACTCTGTCTCTCTTTGCGGTCTTCGAGATTTTCCGTGTTGATCTGTTGCATGTCCCTCAGGACCTCCTTTAGCCACTCGATGCTGCATTTATTCTTTGTTATAATATCTAGTAATTTCTACATCTACATCTACATCCATACTCCGCAAGCCACCTGTCGGTGTGTGGCGGAGGGTACCTTGAGTACCTCTATCGGTTCTCCTTCTATTCCAGTCTCGCATTGTTCGTGGAAAGAAGGATTGTCGGTATGCCTCTGTGTGAGCTCTAATCTCTCTGATTTTATCCTCATGGTCTCTTCGCGAGATATACTTAGGAGAGAGCAATATACTGCTTGACTCCTCGGTGAAGGAATGTTCTCGAAACTTCAACAAAAGCCCGTACCGAGCTACTGAGCGTCTCTCCTGCAGAGTCTTCCACTGGAGTTTATCTATCATCTCCGTAACGCTTTCGCGATTACTAAATGATCCTGTAATGAAGGGCGCTGCTCTCCGTTGGATCTTCTCTATCTCTTCTATCAATCCAACCTGGTACGGATCCCACAATGGTGAGCAGTATTCAAGCAGTGGGCGAACAAGTGTACTGTAACCTACTTCCTTTGTTTTCGGATTGCATTTCCTTAGGATTCTTCCAAAGAATCTAGGTCTGGCATCTGCTTTACCAACGATCAACTTTATATGATCATTCCATTTTAAACCACTCCTAATGCGTACTCCCAGATAATTTATGTAATTAACTGCTTCCAGTTACTGCCCTGCTATATTGTAGCTAAATGATAAGGGATCTTTCTTTCTATGTATTCGCAGCACATTAAACTTGTCTGCATTGAGATTCAATTGCCATTGCCTGCCCCATGCGTTAATTCGCTGCAGATCCTCCTGCATTCCAGTACAATTTTCCATTGTTACAACCTCTCGATATACCACAGCATCATCCGCAAAAAGCCTCAGTGAACTTCCGATGTCATCCACAAGGTCATTTATGTATATTGTGAATAGCAACGGTCCTACGACACTTCCCTGCGGCACACCTGAAATCACTCTTACTTCGGAAGACTTCTCTCCATTGAGAATGACATGCTGCGTTCTGTTATCTAGGAACTCTTCAATCCAATCACACAATTAGTCTGATAGTCCATATGCTCTTTCTTTGTTCATTAAACGACTGTGGGGAACTGTATCGAACGCCTTGCGGAAGTCAAGAAACACGGCATCTACCTGTGAACCCGTGTCTATGGCCCTCCGAGTCTCGTGGACGAATAGCACGAGCTGGGTTTCACACGATCGTCTTATTCGAAACCCATGCTGATTCCTACAGAGTAGATTTCTAGTCTCCAGAAAAGTCATTATACTCAAACATAATACGTGTTCCAAAATTCTACAACTGATCGACGTTAGGGATATAGGTCTATAGTTCTGCACATCTGTTCGACGTCCCTTTTTGAAAACGGGGATGACCTGTGCCCTTTTCCAATCCTTTGGAACGCTACGCTCTTCTAGAGACCTACGGTACACCGCTGCAAGAAGGGGGGCCAGCTCTATCCCTCTGTCGTCTATTTCGATATCTTTGCTGTTCTGGTGTTCTTCATCTTGTAGATGTGTGTGTAGAACTTTGCTCGGCTTTCCCTGATTTCTTCGTTTATTCTGATGGTCTTTTGAAAGAGTTCGTTCTGAGGTCTCTTCATCCAAATGCCGTTTTTGTTGATTCCTTCGTAAATCTTCCTAAGAATTTTTCGTTCCATTTTTTCTATTTACCTAATTTTGTTTCAGCTGCGTATGTTGCTTCTGGAAGAATCACAGTTTTGTAATGTCTCAGTTTTGCGTATGTAGAATTGCATTTCTTGTTATAGTAGGCTCATGTTTATTTATATGCCTTTTGCAGTTAGCTGATCATTTGTTCATTGGCGATTCTGTTCAGTCCTGATGACTGTATTAGTTCCGCCAAGATAGTCAAATTGGCTGACTTGTGTGATGTTAGCGCGTTTCGTGATCAGCGGGGACTTATTTTCTAGCCGTCTTTCCATATACTGGGTTTTCTCATACGAAATTTGCAATCCAGTTTTCTGTGCAATTTCATGTAGTTTTTCAACTGCGTGAATCGCTTCTGTCCTGTTGTTTCTGATAATCGCAATATCGTCCGCGAAGGCAAGGCATTTCACTTTAGTATAGTTTTCTTTTCTGATACCAGTTTGGACACCTTTTACATGAGGTTCTCATTCTTTGAGGATATTTTCTAGAACAGTATTGAAAAGTCTCGGGAATAGTCTGCCCCCTGCCGTACTCCCGTTCTAATTTCAAAGTGTTCCGATATCTCACCCATGAATTTCACTTGCGAAGTTGTTCTTGTAAGTGTCTGTTCTAGGATTTTCTAGACCTTTCAGTCGACTCCGAATTCTCCCATGCTTTTAAAGAGGGTTTATCGCCGGCCGGGGTGGCCGATCGGTTCTAGGCGCTACAGCTTGGAACCTCGCGACCGCTACGGTCGCAGGTTTGAATCCTGCCTCGGGCATGGGTGTGTGTGATCTCCTTAGGTTAGTTAGGTTTAAGTAGTTCTAAGTTCTAGGGGACTGATGATCTCAGAAGTTATAAAGTCCCATAGTGCTCAGAGCCATTTGTACAAAGAGGGTTTCTCGGTCTATTGAGTCATAAGCTTTCCTGTAATTGGTGAATGAAATTACTGTATTCCTGCATTTTTCATTTGTAGTATCGTCTTTAGGCTCCAGATCTGTTCAGCACATGATCGCCCTTATCTGAATCTGGCCTCAAATTCACCAAGAAGTGGATTCACCTGGGGTTCTATTCTGTTTATAAGTGCTTAGGAGAGGATTTTGTTCGCCACTGGAAGGAGGGAGATTCCTCTGTAGTTGTTGATGTCGGTCTTGCCACCCTTTTTATGTAACGGGTGGATCAGAGCGCATTTCCAGTCTTCTGGTATTTCCTCCATCTCCCATGTGTCAGAGATTATGTGATGAAGTTTCTGTTTCAGTGTAGGATCGTTCAGTTTACACAGTTCTGCGATAATCCAATCTTCTCCTGGTGCTTTTTTGTTCCAGATGTACTTGATTATCGCTGCAATTTCTGCGAGATCTGGGACTTTCGAGTCCGGACGTGTGAATACCGCGGGTGTGAAATCAAGTTTGTCCTGTGGTGGTTCACAGATAAGAAGGGGGCAGAAATACTGGACCAATATTTTGCAATTGTGTTTTGAGTTGGTTTCCAACGAGGCGTCGGGTTTTTTGAAACACAGACTGGGTGCATGGTATTCCTGTAGGTTTTCTCTAAACGTCTTGTAGAAATTTCTTGTATTACTTTTGTTGAAATCCTGTTGCATTTCGTGGGGTCTATTGTTGTCATATCCTCGTTTTTCTTTTCGAATTACCTTTGCAATCTGTTTTTGTATGCCTTCCTGAATTAGTTTCTTCCAGTCTATCGATTTTTCCTGATTAATTGGTTTGATGATTTTTGCTTCGTTGAGTTTCAGGCATTCCGGATCTGGCTTCATGTTTTTGGGTGGATATTTTTGTCTTCTATTGGGTTGAAAATTTGTCTTTATTTGTAGGAGATGATGGTCTGATTGAAAAGCGCATTTGCGAGATGTGACGTTTAGAATTTATTTCGTATTTTCCTTGGAAATCGCGACGTGATCAATTTGGTATTCGCCTTGTCTCAGATTGGGTGATCCCCATGTGGTTAGCTTTTGTGTACGTTTTTGAAATTGGTTGCTCATAACTTTAAGTCCAAAGTTCCTGGGGCAAAAACCTAATAGCGGCGCCCCTCACCCCCCCCCCCCTCTCCCCCCGCCCCCTTCACACCCCCTACATCTCGACCGTTCGAGTTAGGACATCAAAAAGTATTGATTTTTGAGAAATATGTTCATTTTGTTGCCCACATCTTTCTGTGGAGTTGGATATGTAAAACATATATGTTCGAGGAAATGGAAGACTTGTTATTTGATCTTAAGTGTACCAAAACACAGTGCCGCACATTATCACACAGCATTCTTCCCTCACACGTCACTGTATTTCGCTCTGCAGAATTCAAACGTGTATATTTTGTAAAAGAAGCCATCAAATCTATAAATTAAAATGTCCTGGAGTCCCCTCCTGCTCCCAGTCGGCTGGTTTGACTTCCTACCCCCTTAAAAATACACAATTAATATTGTGTGGGATTATTTGTGAGTAGGAGAATAAGAACTCTTCAGAAAATTTTCGATTTTTACTGCCTATTAGGTAATAACTTTCTGTTTTGTATAACATAAAATTAAATATAGGTAACATAAAAGCAGTAAAGACAAGTGACAAGCAAGACAGTACACATTTCTTCAATCCTTAGGTTCCAGCATTTTTTTTCTCTCTAATCTTGCTACGGATTTACACGGCGTGCTTGCCTTTCTGCGACAGAATCTATTACCTCATCAAAGTTCACCAAACGTTTTGCTACATGAAAAATCGAAGTGTCGTTATCTAATACTGAAATAGCTGTTAATACCAATAGTAACCAAGACTGGTGTGGTTGTTCGGTTTGATTACGTCTATTTTGTCACGGTCTGCCAGATAAACGAAATAGACCTTTCTAATATTACAACAGTTATAGCACATCCCAAATAAGCGAGACAGTTTTGGCACAAATCATCATTTTTATTTTCATCGTTAACATAAATAACAAGACAGAAAATAATTCACAAAGTACCAATATCAAATGCCTGTTAGGCCTACTGGAAACAAAAAGTTTTATGTTAAGAAATAGTTTTACATTTCATTTGTATGCTCCAGTTTCTCAAACATGCCGGCCGGTGTGGCCGTGCGGTTAAAGGCGCTTCAGTCTGGAACCGCGTGACCGCTACGGTCGCAGGTTCGAATCCTGCCTCGGGCATGGATGTGTGTGATGTTAGTTAGGTTTAATTAGTTCTAAGTTCTAGGCGACTGATGACCTCAGAAGTTAAGTCGCATGGTGCTCAGAGCCATTTGAACAATTTTTTTTTTGTCTCAAACATGAGATCGAAATGTAGTGGATTACTCTGTTATTCACAATTAAGTGCCTGGCAGGGGGTTCAATGAACCACCTTCAAGCTGTCTCTCTACCGTTCCACTCTCGAACGGCGCGCGGGAAAAACGAGCACTTAAATTTTTCTGTGGGAGCCATGATTTGTCTTATTTTATAGTAATGATCATTTTTCCCTATGTAAGTGGGTGCCAACAGAATGTTGTCACAATCGGAGGAGAAAACTGGTGATTGAAATTTCATGAGGAGATTCCATCGCAGCGAAAAACGCCTTTGTTTTAATGATTGCCACTTCAGTTCACGTGTCATGTATGTTGCACTACCTCCCCTATTTCGCGATAATACAAAACGAACCGCCCTTCTCTGAACTTTTTCAATATCATCCGTCAGTCCCATCTGATACGGATTCCACATCACATAGCAGTACTCCAGAATATGGCGGACAATTGTAGTGTAAGCACTCTCTTTGGTAGATCTGTTGCACCTTCTAAGTGTTCTGCCAATGAATCACAGTCTTTGGTTTGCTCTACCCACAACATTATCTATCTGATCGTTACCACTTAGGTTATTTGTAATTGTAATCTCTAAGTATTTAGCTGAATTTACAGCCTTCAGATTTGTGTGACTTATCGCGTAATCGAAATTTAGCGGATTTCTTTTAGTACTCATGTGTGTAACTCCACACTTTTCTTTATTCAGGGTGAATTGCCACTTTTCGCACCACAAAGATATGTTATCTAAATCATTTTGCAATTCATTTTGGTCATCTGATGACTTTACAAGACGGTATATGGTAGTATCATCTGCCAATAATCTAAGAGGGCTACTGAGATTGTCTCCTATGTCATTAATATAGATCAGGACTAGTAACAAAGTTTACTACATGGTGAATATCTTGATTTTTGCTGCTTTTACTAAAAAAGTTATATCATCGGAGAACAGAATTTGTAACCTGAACCAAGATGCATGTCAAGATCATTGACACCAGTCGCGAAAAAATGAGATGCTGCTACACATATTTGAGGTACCCCTACGTGATTCAGCACTCTCGGCATTCTATCTGTGATTCTACTAGAACAACTCTTATGCTTACTTTTGCTTCTGGTTGCTAAACAATAAATCAGTCTATCATTTCATAGATTCATTATGCTGATGCACTCTGGCTTGTTTAAATGCGTTCTTTGGTTTGCCACGCTGAAAGATTTCGCTAGTTCTAAAAGTGTACCTGTTGTTTGCTGTTAGTATTACATTACTGTTTATGAACTACGTTAACTTTTTGTAAGTATTTTTCCAAAACCTTAGAAACAATCAGGAGGTTACTAGAATACAGCGGTTATTCATCTCTTTATCATCATTTTAACACTTTCTCAGGATCTATGATTGTAGTGAACATTGACATAGGTGAGTGGGGAGCTCATTTATGTATTGGAGGGAGAACTATAAAGTACTCTTGATTGATTCCTTCCTGATAACGGTACCAACGAATATTGATAATTTACAGGTATTGGTAATGTCTTTCATTTTCTGCTAATTTCCACTGAAATTGATTTTTATTAAATTTGCAGCTGTTCCAGTGAGGTAGCTGTTAAAAGTGTTTTCTCTTTCATTTTTGTCTGTAACTTGTTGTGTAACAAGCCTCGATTCTCATTGATATCCTTATTGTACCAGTTTCCTTTTGCATGATGTCTAAGAGAGCTTTTATTTTACTTGAAGAGGTCTTTACATACATATGGCTATGTATTCTTTTTGCTCCAATGTTTACAATTTTTAGACAGAGTCCGTATCAGAATGTTGTACTAGTTTTTTAGATATACTTATTAAAACTTTCAGTATCATTAAGAGCAGAGCAATCTTCTATTTATGTTATTCTTACTGAAGGTATTGCATTTCTATATTTAGTAAGTTGTTTTCTAGTTGCTCTCCTTCAACAGCAGTGATAAGTATTAAATCTTTATGGCCGCTGATTGCTGTATCGTACAGTCTTACAGACCCACTAAATTTCTCTCTATCACCAGGATTTGATCGAAGGTTGACTGATTGAAGTTATTCATAGTTGCAAGCTTTGCTGTAACAGTAAGATTACGTGATTTCTCAAGTTTTACTGCAGTGGCTCTGTTTACAGTTACTGCGAAACTCAAAGCTAAATCCAGAACAACATATTCCTTGAAATTCTGTTGCATTGGAGAGCCACAGGAGAATCGATTTAACACACAGCAAACAAATGAACGACGTTCCGATCTCGCTTGAGTTACGTAGGATCAGTAAAATTTTGAGATGGTCAGCGTTAGAGAACTGACTTCACATGAGATTGTGATGAATATTAAATGTGAAATCATTATAAATGATGAGGAAAGTAGAGGAAATTTGATGAAGCAACAATATTAATTAGTAATACTGGTCAAAGGAATACGATAGGAAATTATAATTAAAAATCTAATTTTCTGCTTAGAAGTGATTCAGATGATGTGAATATTGAGAAATAGCACTTTGTTATAGGATGTTCTAAATTCTTACGGTGTTCCTGTGAAACAGGCAGCAAGACACTGATCATAGCGTGAACGGTATTGTATCAAAGTTACGAGGTACAAGTGCCAAATGGAACTGTTGGGTTTGAAAAGTGTGAAATATAAATAGTGATTATATTTAAGTCCCTGTTTCACTGTAAATTACCGTATAGTGATATTTTTCACGTCAGTGATTGTTTCAGTTTCAGTTAATGATAACCAAACTAGTTTAAATAGAAACAGTGACTTGACATTGCTGCTATGTTCATGGTCACAGCTTTTAACCTTCCATGTTACTTCTATCCTAACCGAAATTCTGCCAATCTTTAATTACAGTTGCAACTGCTACTTCCCTTGATATAAACTTAAAGCTGTGGGAGTAGAAGCTTACAACTGCGGTGTGAAAGCGGAATTTTCAAATTAATTCATTCCTCGTGTTTTTTAATAAACTTAATAATTACAACGTCCATGTTTGTCAAAGTGATTCTTTGCTGTTCTCCTTCTTCGTTTAGTAGACTAAAGGTCACTCGATTTTTCTTATGATACTGAAACGCATCTCTGTTGATTTTTGAACATTTTTGTAGAAATTTTAAGTTGATTTCTGAACGAATCATAAGTTGGTTTTCGAATGCATAGTGTACGTGATGTCTCTGCCAGAGGAATCTCCTTCGCATCTAGAAATAAAAAAACTTTCCCGCAGACAAAAGGGGATGGGACTACACGAGCTGAGATGAATAAACCCAAACCGGTGAATGCCGGTCACTGTTTGTTTATGTTGGTGATTGGCTGTGCGAATGATCAGCGTTGTTATAATTATTAGTGATCTCCATAGATTCAGACTACCAGAGCGAAAATAAACGACTAACAGAAATAACAAATAAGGTAGACTGAATATTGCCTTCTCCGTGTATCAAAGATAATGAAATTCTAACAGAAAATTGTTGCCAGATCGCTACACTACTAACGGTCAGTTGCACAGTCCCCAGTTACCAGCCGCATAAGTTCTTTTCTCGGAATTGTGTTGCAGGAACACGTAAAAACGCCTCGCCAGAGAATAAACGCGGGATAACTAGACCGCTGATTCTGGCAGGATTAGTGATTTTCGCCGGAGAATAAGTTTTGACTAGACAGAAATAGTTACAGACTTAGTGATGACAAGATTGTTTGTTAGAACGAGGTAGGAGAAGCAAAGGGGATATCATAGAAATTATATAGAAGAATATGACGATTTCAGATTTATATAAAATTTTCGTATTACTACTACTTTTCGATCTAATATGTGAGAAACTGGAGCATATGAATGAAATGTAAAACTATTCCATCACAAAAAACTTTTTGCTTGCAGTAAGCCTAACAGGCATTTGATATTGGTACTTTGTGAATTATATTCTGTCGTGTTATTTATGTTAACGAGGAATATAAAAATGATCATTTTCTGCCAAAACTGTATCGCTTATTTGGGATGTGCTATAACTGTTGCAACATTAGAAAGTTCTATTTCGTTTATCTGGCGATCAGTGACAAAACAGACGTAATCAAAGCCAAGAACCACACCAGTCTTGGTTACTATTCACATTAACAGCTTTTTCAGTATTAGATAATGACACTTCCATTTTTCATGTATCAAAACGTTTGGCGAACTTTGATGAGGTAATAGATTATGTCGCAGAAAGGCAAGCACGCCGTGTAAATCCGTAGCAAGATTAGAGAGAAAAAAAATGCTGGGACCTAAGGATTGAAGAAATGTGTACTGTCTTGCTTGCCTCTTGTCTTTACTGCTTTTTTGTTACCTATATTTAATTTTATGTTATACAAAACAGAAAGTTATTAGCTAATAGGCAGTAAAGATTGCAAATTTTCTGAAGAGCTGTTATTCTCCCACTCACAAATAATCCCACACAATATTAATTGTGTATTTTTAAGGGGGTAGGGCGTCAAACCAGCCGACTGGGAGCAGGAGAGGGACTCAAGGATATTTTAATTTATAGGTTTGATGAATTCCTTTACAATATATACACGTCTGAAGTCCGCAGAGCGAGAGAAGAATGCTGTGTGAAAAGGTGTGGCACTGCACTTTGGCACACTGAAGTCCAAGTAACGAGTCTTACATTTCCTCGAACATATATGTTTTACATATCAACGCAAACGCTCGAGGTGGTGGCGGCCGGGGGGGGGGGTGGGGGATTATTAAGTTTTTGCCCCAATTTGGAAATTTGTAGATCCCGGGCTGTGACTGCACCACACTGAGGTGACAAGTTCTGAGATAGCGATATTCACATACACAGATGGCGGTAGCATCGCTTACACAAGGTGCACAGGGACAGCGCATCGGCGAAGCTGTCGTTTGTACTCAGGTGATTCATGTGAAAACTTTACGACCTGAATATCGCCGCACGACATGAATTAACTGACGTTGAACGCGGAATGGTAGTTGGAGCTAGAAGCATGGGACATTCCATTTTGGAAATCGTTAGGGAATTCAATATTCTCAGATCCACAGTGTCAAGTGTGTGCCTGGAATACCAATTTCAGGCATTACGTCTCAACGCAGACAATGCCGTTGTCGATCGCCTTTGCTTTACTAGCAGCGCCGTCTGTGTAGGATTATCAGTGCTAACAGCAAGCAACACTGTGTGAATTAGCCGTAGAAAACAACGTCAGGTTTATGACAAACGTATCTGCCGAAAGTCGGCGTTAATGAGTTATGGCAGACGACGGATGCTAGTCCATTTGCTAACAGCATGACATCGCTTGCAGCGCCTCTTCTGGGCTTTTGTCCGCATCAATTGGACCCTAGACGACTGCAAAACCTTAGCCTGGTCAGATGAGTCCCGATTTCAGTCAGTAAGAACTGATGATAGGGACAGAGTCTGGCTCAGACTCCATGAAGCCATGGACCCAAGTCGTCAACAAGGCATTGTGTAAGCTTGTGGTGGCTCCATAATGGTGTGGGCTGAGTTTACGTAGAATGGATTGGGTCCTCTGGTCAAAATGACTCGACTAATGACTGTAAATGACTACGTTCGACCACTTGGAGACCATTTACAGCCATTCATAGTCTTCAAGTGGTTAAACAATGAAGGAATTTTTATGGATGAAAATGTGCCATGTAACCGAGCCACAGTTCTACGCGCATGGTTTAAACAACATTCTTGGCAATTCGAGCGAATGATTTGGCCACCCAGATCGTTTGACACGAATCACATCGAAAATTTATTGGACCTAATCGAGAGATAAGTTCATGCCGAAATCCTGCACCGCAACACTTTCGTTATTATAGACGGCTATAGAGGCAAAATGGATCAATATTTTTGCAGGGGACTTCCAACGACTTGTTAAGGCTATGCCACATCGAGTTGCTGCACTACTCCAGGCAAAAGGATATTGAGAGGTATCCCATGACTTTTGTCATCTGCATGTATTAATTCAAATAGTGTGGTAGAGACATTCGAGTTCACGAAAACCCCTGAAGTAAGTCAAGGAAGGCAGTTTCGGCACATGTGTCATGCGAATAGGTGCAAGAAGGTGAGTACTGATGCGATGGGCTTTTGCTGTACTCGAAGTATTGTGTCAAGAATGGTAAAAGAGAGACTGTGTGAGAGAGGTAGCTGTAAAGTGGAGGCTTGTAAGTGAAGTACTTGGGTCTCTGAGTTGAGGAAGGAATCTACTTCTAGCGAGATTAGAAACTTTATCATAAGAAGCAGCACGACAAGGTAGTTGTGACGTATCTCTTACTATAAATGTTGGCTCTGAAAGCGAAACTCCCCATCGCAACCCCCTCAGATTTAGTGGTAAAATGACCCAATGGATAGCCCGTCAAAAACAGAGCATAGAAAAACAATGAAAACAGGAAGAACTGTGAAAAAAGTAAAGAAAAAAACCGGAAACAGTTTATGCTCCAAATTCAACATACGTAACATCGAGTCCAGTGCAACAGCCACGCCGTCGGCATTGGGTGGTCATGGTGATCGGCTGCAATGCAGGAGAACCATGTTCAAATCTTCTGTGTGCTTTTTCTTTTCTTATTTTTTTTATTTTTTTTTATTTTTACAAAATTACGAACTGGCTGTCCGGTCATTGACGTGTCTGCCCTCATTCTTTAGTCTTCTAAATTGTCACACCATACACTAGTTACAGAATATAAGTAATGTGGTACGAATATATTACCGTTGCAGGTAAATGTGATGAATAGTGAGAGCTGGTACCGAGCGGGGTGGCGCAGTGGTTAGACACTGGACTCGCATTCGGGAGGACGACGGTTCAATCCCGCGTCCGGCCATCCTGATTTAGGTTTTCCGTGATTTCCCTAAATCGCTCCAGGCAAATGCCGGGATGGTTCCTCTGAAAGGGCACGGCCGACTTCCTTCCCAAGCCTTCCCTAATCCGATGAGACCGATGACCACGCTGTCTGGTCTCCTTCCCCAAACCAACCAACGAGAGCTGGTGCGATGCCCTTAGACCTCTTGCAGAAATGAAAACAACAAATAACCGGGTGAAAACTATGTTACAATAGAGAAATTCAAGAGTCAAATCTTCCAAAACAAAACGAAATCCATAACATGTGGTACTTGCGTAGAACAAATAGGAGGTTCGTACGTCTGGAGATCCCTTCCTTACACACTGCTGTTACACCACGACACAGACACAGATTTGAATACGGCGAACAGATGTGTCAATGAACGGACGGACAGTACGCAATTTTGTGAAAAAAAAAGGAAAAGAAAATTAAAGGGCACGAGGGAGACCTGAACACAGATCTCACACTTCAGAGACCAACGCAGTAACTACACAAGTATGACGACACGGCTATCGAGTTACGCTCGATGTACAAGGGTAATGCCAAAAGTAAGGTCTCCTATTTTTTTATAAGTACGTAGACCTGTTTATTTCTACAATGGTTTACATCAGTTTACAGCTTGAACATTTAGCTATTTTTAGACATAATCACCATTTCTGTCGATGCATTTTTGTAGACGCTGTGGCAGTTTTTGTATGCCCATGTCATACCAGCTCGCCGCCATGCTGTTCAGAAAGTTATGAACCTCTTCTTTCACCTAGTCGTCGGAGCTGAATCGCTGGGACCACAATTAGCGCTGACAGGTACTGTGAGACAATGAAAAAACTCAAACGGGCAATTCAGAACTGTAGAAGAGGAATGTTGAGCAAGGGCGTACACATTCTCCATGACAATGCTCGCCCACACTTCGCTCGGCAAACCGTTGCTCTCCTGAACGGTTTCAGTGGAACATAATCACCCACCCACCCTATAGTCCTGACTTGGCGCCCAGTGACTATCACCTGTTTCCTAGGTTAAAAGAACATTTGGCCAGAAAGCGACTCAGCTCCAACGACGAGGTGAAAGAAGAGGTTCATAACTTTCTGAACAGCATGGCGGCGAGCTGGTATGACATGGGCATACAAAAACTGCCACGTCTACAAAAATGCATCGACAGAAATGGTGATTATGTCGAAAAATAGCTAAATGTCCAAGCTGTAAACTGATGTAAACCATTGTAAGAATAAACAGTTTCAAAAATGGTTCAAATGTCTTTGAGCACTATGGGACTTAACTGGTGTGGTCATCAGTCCCGTAGAACTTAGAACTACTTAAACCTAATTAACCTAAGAACATCACACACATCCATGCCCGAGGCAGGATTCGAACCTGCGACCGCAGCGGTCGCGGTTCCAGACTGTAGCGCCTAGAACCGCTCGGCCACCCCTGCAGGCAATAAACAGGTCTATGTTCTTATAAAAAATAGGAGACCTTACTTTTGGGATTACCCTCGTAAATCATCTTGAACTTAAACCGCTCACTGTTTCTATTTTGCTTCTTTTTTCACAGTTCAGTACACCTTCTTTCTGTTTTCATGCTTAATCTGTGTTCGCTTTTTAACGGGCTATCCACTGAGCCCTCTTACTACAGAATCTGAGGGGGGATGTGATGGGGAGTTTCCCTTGTGAGGAGCGGCACATTTTCTAATTCTGTGGTTCTGCGCAGGATGCGACTCTGGCTTCGGGCACGAACTGGCGCGCCATCTGGACGGGCTGGGGGTGCCGGTGTTCGCGGGCTGCCTGTTCCCTGACGGTGCCGATGCGCGCAGACTCGCCGCAGACTGCTCCTCCAGGTTGCGCGTGCTGCCGCTAGATGTCACCTCAGACCAACAGGTGGCCGACGCCGTCGTCTCCGTCCAAACAGCACTTTCGCACGCGTCAGGCACAGGTACCTCAGAACAATAGGAAATGTATTGCAAATATGGAATACTTTTCAAAAATGGTTCAAATGGCTCTGAGCACTATGGGACTCAACTGCTGTGCTCATAAGTCCCCTAGAACTTAGAACTACTTAAACCTAACTAACCTAAGGACATCACACACATCCATGCCCGAGGCAGGATTCGAACCTGCGACCGTAGCGGTCGTACGGTTCCAGACTGTAGCGCCTTTAACCTCTCGGCCACTCCAGCCGGCGAATACTTTTCAAATGCCGCCAGTAAGATACCTCTCCTACGTTAAATGTTATTATTTTCAGATGACTAATGCTTCATGTTCAGACATTTTGTAGTAGAAAGCTAAAACTACCAAAATTTGGCTAAGGATAAGCTACCTGCCCCAGTTTACCCTCCTGCCGCATCTCAAATTTTGGTCGGATGGTTCAAATGGTTCAAATGGCTCTAGGCACTATGGGACTTAACATCTGAGGTCATCAGTCCCCTAGACTTAGTAGTTAAACCTAACTATCCTAAGGACATCACGCACACCCATGCCCGAGGCAGGATTCGAACCTGCGACCGTAGCTGCAGCGCGGTTCTGGACTAAAGCGCCTAGAACCGCTCGGCCACAGAGGCCGGCTTTTGCTCGGAGAGTGAGTGTTGTGTTGCACTTATCAGCGTAATCGACAAGAAAATCGTCTCCAGTGCGCCATCGTATCGTCTTTCCCTTGCTTGAGATTGCTGAATTGGCGCGCTCCTGAAGTCAGTTTAAAAACGGAAAGTAAATTAAAAAGTAAATTTTGTGGGAGTTTGCTTATCCTTTGTCACGTGTTTGTAATTTTTCTCTAAAAAAGTCTCGAACATTTAGTATTACTCCTATGAAGCTAGTAGCATTTATACATAATTTACAGAACATTCAAGCAGCAAAATTCAGATGCTGAAATGGTTAAAGCTGATAAACTTATAACTGAATAAAAGCTCGTTCATCCACTATAGCTGTATTTATTGTAGTCATTGTAGACACACACTAGCGGTTTCAAACAGTTTTTAATTGCGTCTTCTTTGGCGTCTCTGTATAAAAATTACCAGTACTTTTATAACACCAAATACGTAATTACATAGTCGCAATAAATTATTTGTGGATTGACCAATTTCAAAAACATATGAAATTGGACATGGATTAACCAACGTTCATTATGAGCCTCTATCAAAAGCTACTTTTTCATATTGATTTTGAACATACATTGGCATGTTGCAGACTTATTCACATTGCTATTACATGTAGCTATTGTTGTTTACGACTGATCAGGCGTAATGATCGACGTCTACCTGAAATATCCTTAGAAGTTGTGAAAATTAAAACTTGCGTGACCACCTTTGATGTGTGTGCCATACCAGCAGTAATCACTACAAAAGTGATAAAATTGACATACGTCGGGTTGAGACGTTTTGTTGACCAACAATGTGTCAAGTTCGTTGGTTTGGAGCTCGATAAGTGAGTAATATGCGTCGAACTTATGAAGAAACTGGTAAAATTACGAAAACTGATGGAAAATGTATAAAGTAGATGAAAATATGACAAAAAATGTGGAGGAATGAGGGCACTTACAGGCTCGCTTGGGTGTATGAATATCATTCCAGTCCTCCCCTGGTGGGACTGATGACTAATGGTGCATACTATTCGTGCTCTATGCGTTTAAGTCTTGTAGAATACCACCTTGTTCCACATGTAGTCATGCACTGTCACTCCTAAAAATCAAAGATGCAGCGTCTAAACATTTGGAGGTCAGGATGAACTACCACCTAGGACACCAAAACAGCGATCATGTACCTGGGTGCAATATGCACCATCAATATGAGGGAACAATGGTCAGTGTATCTTTGAAAAACAGAACACCGAGACATCTGCTACCTCATCACTGTGGAAGATGACATTAAATGTAGAGATCATCAGTTTTGGACAGCATTTGGAAATGCTCCACAATGCCAGAGACTATTCCAGTTTCCATATGTTGTGTTGTCCTCCACATTTTTGTCAACAAGAAACGCCACCTCCGTCTTCTGTTTCAATCATCCTGTATGTTGTGGGAGCAGCATGCTTTACACCATGCAGTGTCCAGCTTTCTGTGAGAGTCAATGGATCGAAACATGTTAATGTCGGTGTTACACCTGACACTGACATCGAAGTCGTGGTGGAAAAACAAAATGTATGGTGGTGTACAAAGCTGTAGTCATACACTGCTTGAATGTATTACAGCAGAAAGACAATTTGTCAAATAGCTTATGGAAGAATAACACAGGAACCCTCTGTTGTGATTGATAGTCTGTGGGATATGGTCCTCCTATAGTATGGGAGACAAAACTTTACACTGGTCTGTGCAAGCGACTTCGATCACCGGCCACCTGCTTCGATGAGCCAGTACCTGTATACGTAATAGGATAGCCACGTATAATCGATCTAAGCATGCACATGGTAATTGTTTTCGATATATCGGAAGAGAGGGATGCTGTAATATCTTATCGAGCTCTCTAGTGTGTGATGTTAGTGAAGCTTTTATACTTCACAGTTTTTCTCATGGATGGTACAAAATAACGAGGAGGTGGTGTATGTGTGACAGACATGAATGCACCCTGAGACACGCAGATCTCCATCAGACTGCAAAGCCTATGTGTACTTTCAGTTTGGAGATGCACCACAATTCAGTTCCAGAATGCTCCCCCTCCTTACAGTTCCTGTATGATGTGAAGTCTTCGTAATAGCTTCCTAATAGCTTCACCAATTGCGTACAATGTGTAAGGCCGTTACACATTCTACAGAGTTGGTGGAGCTATGACAACATGTTAACATTTCCACCTAGTGGTCAGGACATGGTCCTGTCATATTAACTCAGCTCTCTGTTCCTCCATGGGATACAGAAGCTGATAGCTATAGCACTCTCGGAATTCCGCTCAGTTCCAGCTTAAACTGGAGTGATCACATGGACAATGCTGCAGGGAGGGCGGGGCAGAGACTGATGAACAGTTACAAAGAGACTGTCTAAAATCACGCTGGAGTTTTGCTGTATGGGGCTGAATAGAGATGGGGCCCCTCCACGCCCGCACCAACGTGGTGCGCAAACCAAAAGTTCTACCGTCACCTCCGTCAACATGTTAGTTGTCTAATCAGTGGATCACAGGATGCTGGGATAGCATTAACACGGACCATCAGGTGATAGATTGTGGACGAAACGCGAATGAGGGTAGCGATTTGAAGAGCAGAGGGAAAAAAGTGCCAAGGCTCGTGCCGTGGGGAAAAAAACCTCTTCGACAGTGGGATGTTTAGTAAGAGCAGTAGTGGCTTACTAGCTGCGATAGTTCATGCAAGGTTGGGTTTTTTAGTGTGGCATCAATACCGTGGCAGGCGATTCAGATGTATCCCGGTCTCCCGCAGTCGCTGCATTCCTGGAACAGTCAAGATCGTTATACAAGGTGTTACAAAAAGGTACGGCCAAACTTTCAGGAAACATTCCTCACACACAAATAAAGAAAAGATGTTATGTGGACATGTGTCCGGAAACGCTTAATTTCCATGTTAGAGCTCATTTTAGTTTCGTCAGTATGTGCTGTACTTCCTCGATTCACCGCCAGTTGGCCCAATTGAAGGAAGGTAATGTTGACTTCGGTGCTTGTGTTGACATGCGACTCATTGCTCTACAGTACTACCATCAAGCACATCAGTACGTAGCATCAACAGGTTAGTGTTCATCACGAACGTGGTTTTGCAGTCAGTGCAATGTTTACAAATGCGGAGTTGGCAGATGCCCATTTGATGTATGGATTAGCACGGGGCAATAGCCGTGGTGCGGTACGTTTGTATCGAGACAGATTTCCAGAACGAAGGTGTCCCGACAGGAAGACGTTCGAAGCAATTGATCGGCGTCTTAGGGAGCACGGAACATTCCAGCCTATGACTCGCGACTGGGAAAGACCTAGAACGACGAGGACACCTGCAATGGACGAGGCAATTCTTCGTGCAGTTGACGATAACCCTAATGTCAGCGTCAGAGAAGTTGCTGCTGTACAAGGTAACGTTGACCACGTCACTGTATGAAGAGTGCTGTGGGAGAACCAGTTGTTTCCGTACCATGTACAGCGTGTGCAGGCACTATCAGCAGCTGATTGGCCTCCACGGGTACACTTCTGCGAATGGTTCATCCAACAATGTGTCAATCCTCATTTCAGTGCAAATGTTCTCTTTACGGATGAGGCTTCATTCCAACGTGGTCAAATTGTAAATTTTCACAATCAACATGTGTGGGCTGACGAGAATCCGCACGCAATTGTGCAATCACGTCATCAACACAGATTTTCTGTGAACGTTTGGGCAGGTATTGTTGGTGATGTCTTGATTGGGCCCCATGTTCTTCCACCTACGCTCAATGGAGCACGTTATCATGATTTCATACGGGATACTCTACCTGTGCTGCTAGAACATGTGCCTTTACAAGTACGACACAACATGTGGTTCATGCACGATGGAGCTCCTGCACATTTCAGTCGAAGTGTTTGTACGCTTCTCAACAACAGATTCGGTGACCGATGGATTGGTAGAGGCGGACCAATTCCATGGCCTCCACGCTCTCCTGACCTCAACCCTCTTGACTTTCATTTATGGGGGCATTGGAAAGCTCTTGTCTACGCAACCCCGGTACCAAATGTGTAGACTCTTCGTGCTCGTATTGCGGACGGCTGTGATACAATACGCCTTTCTATAGGGCTGCATCAGCGCATCAGGGATTCCATGCGACGGAGGGTGGATGCATGTATCCTCGCTAACGGAGGACATTTTGAACATTCCCTGTAACCAAGTGTTTGAAGTCATGCTGGTACGTTCTGTTGCTGTGTGTTTCCATTCCATGACTAATTTGATTTGAAGAGAAGTAATAAAATAAGCTCTAACATGAAAAGTAAGCGTTTCCGGACACATGTCCACATAACATATTTTCTTTCTTTGTGTGTGAGGAATGTTTTCTGAAAGTTTGGCCGCACCTTTTTGTAACACCCTGTATATTAGTGAGAGATCGGCCATAAATTATCTCACTGTGTAGGGGGTGGCTCTGGCTCTGAGCACTATGGGACTTAACATCTATGGTCATCAGTCCCCTAGGACTTAGAACTACTTAAACCTAATTAACCTAAGGACATCACACAACACCCAGTCATCACGAGGCAGAGAAAATCCCTGGCCCCGCCGGGAATCGAACCCGGGAACCCGGGCGTGGGAAGTGAGAACGCTACCGCACGACCACGAGCTGCGGACTGTAGGGGGTGGGTATAGCTTGTCTGCATGTAGTGTACGTTACGGCTTCCCTGCATGGCGCCGGTTTTTCGGCAAGTGTGTTCCAACTGGATATCCAGTAATGGTAGCTGATATACAGGGGCTCACCTGTACCGTTGTGTTTGCATGTACTTGGCCATAGATGTTAGGTCCTTGCAGGTATGTTTTTTGGTCTATTATGTTTCCATCTATGGTTGTGGTGGTAGTTCCCCAAATTCTGAATGAACGGGTTCTGGGAATGTCTGGAGTTTCTGTATAGTCCTGTGGTGAGTTTGTGGATTACCTCTGTGAGAGTCTCAAGTCGGCATTCTCGGTGAAGATGCGCGATGCGCGTGTATCGTGGAGCATTGCTTATGATTTTGAGTACTTTGTTTTTTATGATCTGCAGACGGCGCAGGCGTGTGGGCGTAGCGTATCCCCAGACAAGGGCTGCGTACGTCATCAGGGGTCGAATAAGTGTCATGTACATGGACCTCGACAGCCGTCTGTTCAGTATGCTATGCCTGTTGAGCATAGGGTAGAGATGTTTGAGCCTCGTACTTCCTCTGTTGGTCGTGTGTTGTATGTGGTCCCCCCAGAGTAATTTCCGGTCCAGCCAGATACCAAGGTATTTGACTTTCTCACGGAAACGTACAGGGCGTGCATGTAGTGTTATTGGTCTGCAGTCGCGATGTTTGCGCAGTTGCTTCGGTCTTTGAGTGAACAGAACGGCTTCGCACTTGTTGACGTTTACTCTAACACGCCATTTCTCTAGCCAAGGCCCAGCCACTGAGTGCGGTCTGTAATCGTGACGTAATGTTTGATAGTTTCCAATCTTGTGCGAGGATAGCGGTGTCATCCGCATAGATTGCCATCGTTGTGTTGTATGTGGTTGGGAGATCGTTTATGCAGAGGTTAAACAGTAGGGGCCCTAGGATGCTTCCTTGGGATACTCCCGCATGTATTCCATGTCGTGTTGATTGCTTTCCCTACTCGTCAGTGTTGAAACTGTCTATGAGGTTTGAGTGTATGAGACGCACCAGCCCGTCGGGGAACCCTGCGTCGCTGAGTTTGCGAATGAGGCCGTTGTGCCATAGACGGTCGAAATCTTTTTCTATGTCGAGGAACACCGCCTCTGTTACTTTGTTTATATTGAAGCCATGTGTTATATGTTCAACGACCCGTAAGAGTTGTTGTGTTGTGGAGTGGTGATTCCTGAAGCCGAATTGCTCCGGTCTCAGGATGTCATTTGTTACGCAATGCCTAGTGAAGCGTTTGAGGATCACCTTCTCAACAATCTTGCTGAGCGAAGTCAGAAGACTGATGGGTCGGTAATTTTGTGGGAGGGTGTGATCTTTCCCCGGCTTCCTGAACATCAGGACCTTGGCCGTCTTCCGAAAGACGGGGAAGTGTTGTTATTTTAGTATGGCATTCATGATGTGTGTGAGGTATTCTGTGGCTCTATCCGTGAACTCATGGAGGACACGGTTTTGAATGCCATCATGACCAGGGGCTTTCCTAGCAGCGGAATACATTATAGCCCAGGAGACTTCGCGCGATGGTTGGGCTAAAATGCGAGTAACTTCCCGGTCAGTAGTAAGTGTGAACACTGGATCTGATGGTACCAGGTTCGTTGTGAATGACACTGCGATTTTGCGGGCCATTAATTCTGCTTTCTCCTCCGCAGAGTATGCGGGTCCGTCAGACCCCTGGAGCGTCGGGGTGTACATTTTCTCCCTGGTGAAGTGTCGGGCTAGATGCCACACACCAGGACGCGTGGTGTCCAGCACTTCAAGTTTTTGGTTCCACTGTTGTATTATGTGTTTGTATTTTGTTGTGTATGATGCCCTGTAGCCTGTTGACGTGCCGTTTGAAGTACTGACGCCTGGTACGCTGCCATTGTCTCCTGAGGCGATTCCTCATTGAGATTAGGACCAGGATTTCCTGGGGTAGGGCAGCACTGTGTTGTTGTGGGGTGCGATCAGGTGTTCAAAATGGCTCTGAGCACTATGGGACTCAACTGCTGTGGTCATAAGTCCCCTAGAACTTAGAACTACTTAAACCTAACTAACCTAAGGACAGCACACAACACCCAGCCATCACGAGGCAGAGAAAATCCCTGACCCCGCCGGGAATCGAACCCGGGAACCCGGGCGTGGGAAGCGAGAACGCTACCGCACGACCACGAGATGCGGGCTGCGATCAGGTGTGGTGCCCGCCACTGCGTCCTGGACGGCGTTAGGGTTTCTACTGCCTCGTCGATTTGTGCTGTTTCGTTGATTTCGTGTATAGGTGGGATGTGGCCACCGAGCGTTTCCTTGAAGTAGCGTGCTGATATCGCGTGTTGCAATGCTTTCAAGACTGTTGTATACAGACATCAGTGTAATGTAGGCTCCGTTGAACTTGACTCTGACGGCCGTGGCCTCGATTTTTTTCCAGTTCAGGGAGCTCTATGTTTGTGTGCTTAATGTCTTTGTGTATGACGATTGCAGTTCCACCTGCCAGTGCGTCGCCCGGTCGGTCGGTACGATAGACGCAGTAGCTGGGAAAGTTTAATTGTTTGTGCGGTTTAAGCTTAGTCTCGCTCAGTAGCGCGACAACCATTCCCTTCAGCTCTAAGAAAGCGGAAAATTCTGTCCTTTTGGTGTTGATCGAGGCTGCATTCCAGAACACGATCTGTGATAGTGTACGCAGGTTTGCGTTACAGGCCGAGTGTGGTGTATTATTCATGAGAGGTGTGGAAAGTGTCTCGATGGCAGTGTGTGACAGCCCAGTACTGCCCGGGTTCGGCACTCATGAGCTGTGTGATGAGTGAAGTGACGGCCGTCAGCACCGTGGTAAGGATTTGAGCGGTCGTGTGTCAAGGGAATAGTGTTTCCAATATTCCCCCAGGTGATGTGTTGGTGTTGGATGTGGAGGCCTGTGGTGCTATTGCAGAGTTAGCGGCCGCTTGTGCGGGTATTGGTGTGTTGTTTGGGATGGCATTTGTGTTCATGTTTTGTGGTAGAAGTTGTGGCACCTGTGGTACTTCTGTGGTGAGGGAGATAGTGGTATGGGTTACAGTCTCGGTGTCTTGTTGACTGTTTGCCTGTGTGTTACTGGTCTGTTGTTGCTGGGTGGCATGTTGTGGTGTTCTGGTGTTCCCCGCCCTGTGCCTTCGTGTACGTCTATTTTTCCTCTGGGCTTCGGGTTCTGGGGATTCTTGTGTTGGTGCGTTTTCCTGTGTAGTGTACGTTTCTTCGCAGCACGTGACTTCAGGGATTGGGGTAGTGTTGTTTGGGGGCATAGGTGTTGGTACCGATGCTTGTTGATTTTCTGGTGTTGTCTGTGGCTGCTGTGTAGTTGATGCAGCGGTTGTTTCGTGTGAGTGTGTTTGTGAAGGGCACTGAGGTTCCGCAGCCTGTGCCGTTCCACCAGGGCGAACAACCTTGGCAAACGTTACGCCGTTCCTAACTGGGTTCGACGCCGGCCTTGGACGTGGGATGTCATGCAGTGCCGTGTGTTTGTCTTGTTTACGCTTCAGCGCCTGTTTGTATGCACTGCACTGCCTGAAATTGGCCGCATGGGGCCCATTGCAGTTGGCACAGCGTCGTTGGTTTGGCTGTGTTTGTGTGCACGTGTTGGATCTGTGATTGCCAGTACATCCGCGGCAACAAGTTGCCAGGCCACAACGAAGGGCCGAGTGGCCGAATCGCTGGCAGTTGCTACATTGTTGGGGGGGCATGGGTGGTTCGTAGTGTTCTACACGTACGTCCATCCGCAGAAGGCTCTTTATCTGTAAGATGTCGCGGTAATCAGCCGTGTCGACCAACTCAACCATGTAGTGTAGTAGCGGTGCGTGTGTATGGAACCCCGTCATCCGGGAGGCACCTTTACAGTCGAATCCCAGATTACAGAGCGCCACCTGTACTGTGTCGTTAGGGGTGCTGGGATCCACTCCCTTAATCACATACTGCTGGGTTCTCTAGTCCAGCGTTCTGTCCGTGTAATGTTCGACCTTCTGATCTTAGAGGAAGGTCAAAAGATCTTTGTATTCGTTGTACTGTCCTTAGCAGAGAGGTTCGAAAAAGGGGACTGGTTTCGAGGTATGGGAGTGCCATGGATATGATTCACCGGTGGCTGTGGTCATTAAAGGACATCTTCTAGGCTCCAATGCAAGTGCGTGGTTGAGTGGAGACACTTGATAGCAAATCACAGACAGAATTTCTTCCTGAAAACGGAAATCTATAGATCTCAAAAGCTAGTGATTTGGTCATAGGATTTTGTACATTTCTTATGACTTCAATCCAGAGTTGTATTTCATAACTGATTCCTCACATAGCTCACCATCTACTGTATGTGGTCATTCTCAATCTGCGATCATACACTCTCACCTGAAACCCCATGGATATATCACAGAACCTCTGTTACACTGTCTGCAAGGTATCAAGACAGAATGTATTAAAAATACTGTTTTTTATCGTGGGAAATATCTAGTAGTGACATGAGAGAGTTGCAGCTGTTGGCTTAATATCACATTCCTTAGCCGAGTCACTTTCTAAATTCGGTGAGAAGGGTGATTTTACTTCGGCGTTACACCTATGGCGACATGCATCCGCACTTTTGGACTATTAATATACGCTCCTGCGTCACCAACCATATTCAATGTCACAGTATTTGTGTGGAAGACCACTTCATTTGGAGGCAATACCATATCTTCGTTTATAAAGCATCTACAGTTGTTTTTACCACAGATATAGTTAGCGATTCTTGCATGTGCCTGTAGAATCAAGACCATTTTCTCGAAATACGTTAAAGCATTTCAGGATGCTAGGACATTGGTGGTAATGAAGTACATGACTGGCTGTGAAATGACAATGACGCTCGCTACGATATGATTTTTGATTGTTAAGTTATCGTTACTTATTTGTCTGCGGAGAATAAGAGTAGTGATGAAGGGTTGGTTGATAAAGAAGACGTTATTACACAGACAGAGGTCACAACACAGCTGGAGAAAATAATGGCGTTACCGACTTTTGCTGAGCAATGCTGGTGAAACCCCTGCTTGATTGTTCTGCATGTTTGTAAATAATACCTGCATTGTTGCAACATTTCACTCACAGCACTCAAATTTTTTTCTGAAATTTGGGGTTATCCTGAGTTTCAATGAATGCTCCGGAGTTTCGATGAATGATCAAAGCTGGCCAGGATCAGCGCGGTTCTATTATATCATCTAAATGCCACTGCCACAAACTCCCACAACCACTCCCATTCCTTACACAGGCTGGGCATACTGTCCCAACGAGGCGCAGCGATGTGCCAGCAAAATATTCTAGTAGGCTGTATATTTTAGCCTCGGATCTGTCATATGGTATCACTACCAGTTTCGACTTATTACCACGTCATCACCAGATGAACTGATGAAAAATAAAGAAAAGGAGAATAGTAAACCTAGAATTGTGAAACTAAATTAAAGATAAATCTTAACTTCTATATACAACTACTGTACTTGTTTTGTTATATGTTAACTAGTCAACTGAACAGGCCTGAGAGGTCACAGAGTGTAAACATAGCTCTGTTCGACTGTTTTGACTGAACGCTACATTTAACTACGTGCTACTTACAAACCTGGAAACCTAACAATTGTATTTTTTTTGGTAATTTATAATTTATGCTTGTTAGAGCCGGGAAGGCTGTTACAGAAGCACGTTTATTTCATTCAGTATTCCACAAGGCTATGTCTGAGGTAGTAGGGTTTCCAATTGATTCAATTGTGTGTATGTTTTTATGTGAGGGGGAATGAGACCCTCAAATCGCAAATATTAAATTAAAAATATTCGCAGTATAAAAGTTATGGCAGGTATAGCTTTGTCAAAGTGGAAACTAATAGAAAATTACTTTTTTTATTTTTAAACAGTTACACTGATGGTGCCTGCATCTACCTCCACAACTACATCAATAATACACATTGCGTCTGACGGTGTGTGGCAGAGGGTACGTCTGATACCACTAACTGATATCACCTTCTCTGTTCCACTCGCGAACGGGGAGTGGAAGGGGCTACTGTCAATAAGCCTCTGTTTTAGCTGTAATTTCTCGGATTTTCTCGTCATGGTCATTTCGAGAGATGTATGTGGGACGGAATAATATGTTGCCCGTATCTTCCAGAAAAAGTACTCTAGAAATTTCAATAGTGAACCTCTCTCTTCGTTGGATCTTCTCTATCTCTTTTAACTGCCTGGTAAAGGTCCCAGATCGACGAAGAATAGTCAAGAATCGATCGAAAGAGTGTCTTGTAAGCCACTTCTGTCGTGATTGAGTTACATTTCCCTAAGATCCTTCCTGTGACTCTCAGACTGACATCCGCTTTTTCTACTATATGAAGATGGTATCTGTTCCCGAAAGAACAGATACCATTGATGACCGTGCAGCTTCTCTAGAATGAAATGATACTTAAATCGAAACCCTTAGCTGTCGACAGGTGTTGTTGATATACATTAATGGGGACAGCTGAAAATGTTAAAGGCTACCTGGCCATTGACCTTCTTCTGTGAGAATGCGCACGCTTTGCCCGAACTCTTACGGGAGTCGTCAGCTTAATTGGCGCGAGTAATGAGTGAATGGGCAAAATATCTATTAGGAACACTACGAACGTAGATTGTGGACAGTTGGGAATGTTTGTCTCACCGGAAGCGTGCAAGGGATAAGTCCCTGCAGTCACACTATCCTCTGTGCCCTCGGTGGCTCAGATGGATAGAGCGTCTGCTATGTAAGCAGGAGATCCCGGGCTTGAGTCCCTGTCGGGGCACACATTTTCAGCTGTCCCCATTGATGTATATCAACAACAGCTGTCGGCAGCTAAGGGTTTCGATTTAATAATCATTTCATTCTAGAAAGTTCACTGAATTCATTGTACTCCAAAACACAACAACAATGTAATGGCCACGTATGGATGGCCATTCCGACGGGTGATGGAACTGAGCTGTTAGTCTCGGGAAACCAGTGCTTCATCACCCTGGGCAGAATAGCAGTGCTCAGTGGACGCCTGGCAGTCGTCTGACCTATCAACATGCAGATGTCATTGTTAAGACATTCATTCATTACTCTGCAAGCTAGATCAATCATGACGAGAGTTGGAGAAGCCAACATCCCCTGGACGTAAGTGATAAGTGGCCTGTGGTGAGGTGCGGTCGTCAGCAAGCGGCATGCAGCATCATACGGCTGATGGTGCAATAACGACAGCGACTCCGCAAGGATGCTGACCGCAGCACCATGCTGCAGCCCGGAATGCAGACTGAAGGCAGCCCAACTGCACATAATGGAGCGCGCTGAAGCGCACAGAATCACGCCGCAGGCCCAGAGTGGATGTGGTGGCTCACTGCAGCACCAGAGTATGTCCACTCCACACGAGCAGAGACAGGCAGACAGGAATTTACCTGCACGGGTGATGGCGGATAAGCAGGTGCACCGCGGTAGGCTATAAACCGACAGGGTAGGAGGCCGGTAGCAGCTGAAGTGGAACTGCAGGAGGTCCAACCGCTGGAGAGCACAGGCAGCAGCTAGCAGTGGCAGGCAGTCGCTTTTCAGAGCATTCACACAAGGTTGGCTTGGTGGCGACACATACAACGTGATGACATGAGGAACGTTTCCAACCGATTCCTCATACACAAACAGCAGTTGACCGGCGTTGTCTGGTGAAACGTTGTTGTGATGCCTCGTGTAAGGAGGAGAAATGCGTACCATCACGTTTCCGACTTTGATAAAGGTCGGATTGTAGCCTATCGCGATTGCGGTTTATCGTATAGCGACATTGCTGCTCGCGTTGGTCGAGATCCAATGACTGTTAGCAGAATATGGAATCGGTGGGTTCAGGAGGGTAATACGGAACGCCGTGCTGGATCCCAACGGCCTCGTATCACTAGCAGTCGATATGACGGGCATCTTATCCGCATGGCTGTAACGGATCGTGCAGCCACGTCTCGATACCTGAGTCGACAGATGGGGACATTTGCAAGACAACAACCATTTACACGAACAGTTCGACGACGTTTGCAGCAGCATGGACTATCAGCTCGGAGACCATGGCTGCGGTTACCCTTGACGCTGCATCACAGACAGGAGCGCTTGCGATGGTGTACTCAACGACGAACCTGGGTGCACGAATGGCAAAACGTCATTTTTTCGGATGAATCAAGGTTCTGTTTACAGCATCATAATGGTCGCGTCCGTGTTTGGCGACATCGCGGTAAACGCACATTGGAAGCGTGTATTCGTCATCGCCATACTGGCGTATCATCCGGCGTGATGGTATGAGGTGCCATTGGTTACACGTCTCAGTCACCTCTTGTTCGCATTGACGGCACTTTGAACAGTGGACGTTACATTTCAGATGCGTTACGACCCGTGGCTGTACCCTTCATTCGATCCCTGCGAAACCCTACATTTCAGCAGGATAATGCACGACCGCATGTTGCAGGTCCTGTACGGGCCTTTCTGGATACAGAAAATGTTCGACTGCTGCCCTGGCCAGCGCATTCTCCAGATCTCTCACCAATTGAAAACCTCTGGTCGATGGTGGCCGAGCAACTGGCTCGTCACAATACGCCAGTCAGTACTCTTGACGAATTGTGGTATCGTGTTGAAGCTGCATGGGCAGCTGTACCTGTACACGCCATCCAAGCTCTGTTTGACTCAATGCCCAGGCGTATCAGTGCCGTTATTACGACCAGAGGTGGTTGTTCTGGGCACTGATTTCTCAGGATCTATGCACCCAAACTGCGTAAAAATGTAATCACATGTTAGTTCTAGTATAATATATTTGTCCAGTGAATACTCGTTTATCATCTGCATTTCTTCTTGGTGTAGCAATTTTGATGGCCAGTAGTGTAGTACATAATGTAACTGCGTTTCGTAGGCTCGAATCTGATTCGCTTCCATGGCCTCTTGCATTAGCCGGGGCAGCATCATGATATTACTCAGTCATATCAAGAAATAAATAATGGTGGCGCTACAGAACAATGTGATTCGCACATGTGACCTAAGTCCCTATGAATCAATGCATGAATCTTGAATTGAATCCGCTATTATTCTCCCATTTCACAGCACAGTGCTAACTTCTTTAAGAAATTTCAAAGCACAAAATTATTCCTTATAACCTGAAATGATTCCAAGTCCAGCGACGGGCGGAAATTTTCAGACAAATCTCAGCTGAAATGTTTCTAAGTTTCATATCCTAGCAACGTTTCTCCAACAGTATGGCACTTACATCACTAATCTCCGAACACTTCTCACTTACAAGTATCGTACTGCTGCTGGTTAGCAAGAGACTCCCCGCTTCAGTCAGTAGCAGAGACCGAGCACACTGGACTCGCATTCGGGAGGATGACTGTTCATAAACGCGTCCGGCCATCTGGATTTAGGTTTTCCGTGATTTCCCTTAATCGCTTCAGGCAAATGCCGGGATGGTTTCTTTGAAAGGGCACGGCAGATTTCCTTCCTCATCCTTGACACAATCAGAGCTTATGCTCCATCTCTATTGACCTCGATGTCGACTGGACATCAAATTCAATCTCCCTCCTTCCTATACTCGTTAGCAGAGGATTGCCACCAGCTCTGCCTAGCAAACAACTCATCGTAGAGTACTCTTTTTGCTGCTTTTCTTAGTCGCCATGACCGTTTTTCCGAGCCATAGAAATCTCATTTTGAGTCCCTAATTTAAAGTTATTCTTTTCACATATTTGCTACACATTTCAGTTGGTCTGTCTTCCCAGCGAGCGCCTTGATTTATGTTTACAAATTTTATTTGTTTATTACTTCTCCCACATTCTTTAAAATACTATTATTACTCTTAGCGGCAAATAAATTCACGCAAATGTGACTTGTTCAAAATTGGAACAAAGCTATTACATTCTCACGTACTAAAAAAGGTTTGAAATGATAATTAAATGGACACTCTAGCTGCAAACAGGCGTTGCTATACTTCATTGGGGACATGTTGAAAATATGCGCCCCGACCGGGACTCGAACCCGGGATCTCCTGCTTACATGGCAGACCCGCTATCCATCATCAATGAAGTATATCAAAGCCTGTTTGCAGCTCGGGTGTCCATTTAATTATTATTTCATTCTAGCGAAAGTTGCATGGTCATCAACGGTAACTGTTCTTTCGGGAATAGATACTATCTTCATATATAGTTAAAAATATGGCTTCCCGGCCATTGACCTCCTTGTGCGAACGCACACGCTATGCCCAAACTCTTATGGGACTTGGTACATTAATTTGCTACGAGTTATGAGTATGATGGGCAAACATATATTACCCGCAGTGGTATGAACATGTTGGGAATGAGAGTCTCACGGGGAGCACGCAAGGGATAAGTCCCTGCAGGCGCACTATCCTCTATGCCCTCGGTGGCTCAGGTGGATAGAGTGTTTGCCATGTGAGCAGGAGATCCCGGATTCGAGTCCCGGTCGGGGCACACATTTTCAACATGTCCCCAATGAAGTATATCAACGCCTGTTTGCAGCTAAGGTGTCCATTTAATTATCATTTCATTCTAGCGAAAGCTGCATGGTCATCAACGGTAACAGTTCTTTCGGGAACAGATGCTACCTTCATATACAGTTAAAAAATGTTTCCAGAAGTAAAGCTGTGAGGACGGGGCGTGAGTCGTGCTTGGGTAGCTCAGTTGGTAGAGCACTTGCCCGCGAAAGGCAAAGGTCCTGAGTTCGAGTCTCGATCCGGCACACAGTTTGAATCTGCCAGGAAGTTTCAAAAAAGGTTTGATCACCAGCGAGTTTCTTACTTGTATCTGACATACACGATATTTTTCTACAGTTATGTATAAAATATAGAAAAGTTCTAATAATATACGATGTAAGGTTAGGAGTGTACTGTCATAAAGTTCACGGTCTCGTCTGCAACGATGGAACAAATGTAGGGAAGTTTCTTGTCCTTCTGTCGCGTGATAATCGGAAAATTTGGGAGGAAGAGAAGGAGTTTAGGAAAGAGAGAAATATGGTGGAAATGATTAATATGTGGGTCCAAATCAGGTATTACATACTCGCGAGTTATGTTGAGTAACGTGTACGACCAAGGCTACAGCTGATGGAAACGAAACTTACCAGAAATTCCTTTCGCAATGCAACAGATTTTATGTTTCTTAATAGAGCACTACTGGGTCTATGTGAAAGATATTTGCGTTCTTATTCTAGAGCTATGGGCGGTGGTAAACAACGCAGGAATCGCCGACTTCGGCGAAGTGGACATCACGCCGCTGGAGAAATTTCAGCAGGTGTTGGACGTAAACACGATGGGCGCCATAAGGGTCTCCAAGGCGTTCCTGCCGCTCCTCAAGAAGTCTAAGGGCCGCCTTGTCAACGTCGCCAGCCCTATAGGTAAGTAAGGTAATTGAATATGTGTTGGGGCTTAGCACCAGTAAAAACAGAAAGACGTTGACAAAGTAAGGAATAGAAAGCAAACTGCTGAGAAAGGAGACAATTGTTCACTACAGAAAGTTTTATTAGCATGTATGTGATGGTATCCTTTGCGAAGTGATGTTTTTCAATTTCTGAGAGCGTTCCAGCAAGGTCAGTTTTACGTGGTGTAATGTGAAGTTGAGGCTTGGACCCGCAAGGGTATCCGAGAGCGCTAACGCGCTGCTTCCTGGACTCGGGTGGGCGCGCCGGCCCCGGATTGAATCCGCCCGGCGGATTAACGACGAGGGCCGGTGTGCCGGCCAGCCTGGATGTGGTTTTCAGGCGATTTTCCACATCCCACTAGGTGAATACCGAGCTGGTCTCCACGTTCCGCCTGAGTCACACGCGTCGCAGACATTTGAAACACGTCCGCACTATTTCACGATTTACACTAGCCGCAGACAGTTGGGGTACACTGATTCCGTCCTGGGGGGGGGGGGGGGGGGGAGGGTGTACGTGGTGGCGGCAGGAAGGGCATCCGGCCATCCCTAACATTAACATTGCCAAATCAGTTGTAACCACGCCGACCCAGCGATCCCTACGGGGATCTGGCGTAAGCGAAAGAAAGAATGTGAAATTCAGGCTTGATCCCAGAGCACGTAATTGGTGGCTGTAGTAAATAAACAGCAGCCGATGAAATACATAAACTAAACGAGACACACTTTTTTTTGTCAAAAGTTATTACAACACCACGAGAAGGAAGTTTGACATTCACGTCACACACTATTGTTGAGATGGCCGTTAGCGGTATTTAGAACCTAGAGTCCTCTCGACGATGGGTTCATGTGTGACGGACTTTAGTCACGGATTGTGAAAGAACTGAGAACGAAATCGGCAGAGTCCTTTTCAAAGGAACCATAACGCACTGCGAATGAGTGATTTAAGGAAACCACCGAAGACTGAAATCCTGGTGGCGGAACGCCGATCGGAACCCAGGTGCTCCCGATTACCACTCGAGTGTCCTACGAGCTCCGCCTCCTCGCTCGGCCACGCTGAACTCACAAGTAAATGATCCAGTGGATGACAACGGATGTTCTGAGAGCCGTACACGGACAGCAGAGGATTGTAAGGATAACGACGAAGGTCTGAAGAACATCGAAGCATGATATTTGACCTTCAACGGAAAAAGACAAAGCACAAAAGTATTTTTCATAAGTAGGCAGGAAGACTCCATGTTGCTCGATTATACGATTTGGGATAAAACATTGGAAGCAGTAACAACCGTAAAACACCTAAGGCTAAACATCTGGAGCGAACTAGAGTGGAAGAACCACATTACTTTTATCTTTTTCGGTCCATTTTTTTTTTCTTAAGTCAACTCTCTTGTGGCTGGTTCGATGCGGCCCACCACGATTTCCTCTTTTATGCCAATCTCTTCTACTCAGAGTAAGATACTATGTCCCCAACCATTTGTTTGGTGTATTCGAATCTCTGCCATCTCATGCAGTTTTTACCCACTACCGCTCCCTCTACTACCGTGGACGTTATTTCCTGTTCTCTTAAAACGTGCCCTGTAATCCTGTCCCATCTTCTCAACAGCATTCTTCATACTTTCCTTTCTTTGACAGTTCTGCAGAAAATTACCTGATTCTTTTTCTTATCATTATTTGCAGTCAGTTTTGAAGCAACTACGGTTTCATGTTCAGTCACTTTAGCTCTGTTATCAATGTGACAGACACCGCAAGTATATTCTCTTAACGTAACAGAATGTACTTGCTCATCGAAAAAGATGTTCATTGCCATGAGAGACGTCCAACGTCCGTACGTGATACTGGCCCTAAGCACTATTGACTCACGAACTTCCGAGGCCGTAGGAGTACATACCTAAAACGTCCATTGGCACATAGCTGCCTGCACTCTTCTATTTGATCATCAGCCGTCAGTCAAATTATGCACTCGTTGATGAACAAAAATGGACACCAATGGTCCAGGTTGAATTCGATGTTTCCCTTGGTTTATACTGTCGTTTTTAATGGCTTGCTGGAGACCAGATTGATCATGTGGAGGCTGTTGCTTGCCACCTGGGTCGGCACAGCCATCCTAGGTGCCTTCAGACAGCCAATGCACTGTTCTATCTAATTCTCCTCTGGATAATCAGGAGCCCTAATTTTTATGTAGCGTTCATAGGTTGGTTTTTCGCTTCAGCGGCGCGCGACCGTTTCCCCATCCTCCATGAATTCAGTACAGTATCCCTTTCCTTTCAATGGCTACCCAAAAATTGGTATACATCACTTTTTTGTGAGGTGGGGTGCCTAGTTTCGTGGGGTACACAACGATTTTGTCTCCCGTGCCAACTTCTTCAGCTCAGGAGCAGTAATCACATCCAACATACTCCATTATTGTTGGATATTTTTCTAATCTCCATCCACCGCTAAAATGTTTGCCCTATATGGGTTTTCCTTGTACCGTGGAGGTTATTCCCTGATGTCTGAACACATCACCACGCAGACATAATGAAACACGATATGAAGTAAATAAACACTACAACACAGCATATCAAGCAATTCGCCTCCGGTGTGTACTGCACCATAAGTACAAGGCAATAACTCCTAGTGAAGATGGTACGGCGGTGGGGCTTTGATAGTGTACACCTGACAGTGAGCACCAGAACATCGTGAAGATCTCAGCAGAGGGGTCGAAACGTCAATCGTGTAGAAGAAACTAAAGAGGAAAATGATGCACCGTAACATCCTAGAAGGTTTCACCTCCAATAACTCTGGGTCTGCCGACTTACATAAACTATCTGGTATAGGTAGGAGAATCTAAATCGTAAAAGTTAACCTGAATAAACTGAGAAATCAACATAGACTTGCAGGAAGTAAGGCATTAAGAAGAGACAGTCCCTCATAGAATAACCTGCCTGCAAGGAGCTTAAGTGCTCACTGGCTTAATGTGGCACATTAGAGAGAAGGCAGCCCCGGCATCCACCACACAACAGTAACGTATGAGACCCGCCAAAAAGGCAAATTCACAACCGAAAAATTTGATTAGGAAGTAAATATTCCATACATGCAGAAATACAGAAAAACCAATGTTAACTTTGCGTCTGTAGTTGCGTAAGTTGATGGAATGCACTACAAACATTAGTACATAAATAAATTATTTACTCTGTTTAATTTATAAATACATATATTTTGATCACTTGATTTTCAGTTTCACACTGTCTGTGACTGAAGCACTTATTAGCTGTTAACAGCCTACAGGCAGCTGGTAGCTGTTGCAGTATTAGCAGCTTCGTGCTATGTTCTTCTATTCTCACGGCGAGTCTTCCGAGATGTGAGTGGAGATCGTTATGGGGAACCTTAGACGTGCGACGGTTACATTATCACGCAGTGAGTCTAAGCGAATGCGGCGTCCTCTGGTGGTGTCCGAAGGGCCAACCATAGGAAGACGGCGAGCCCTTGAGCGAGTGTGTTTCGCAGAAGCACGCTGGCGGCCGTTTTCTCCCTCTTCCTTCGCGGAGATGTAAGGAGCGCGCGACACGTCGTGTACGATCGTTAAAGACACGGTCGTTACCCCAGTTCACAAATACAGCTGTGAATTTAAAGAGGGGATTTATAGGAAACGCCAAGGTATACTAGTATTGCAAATCGCATAAGAGACGTTGTCCGCAGTACATAAAGTACGTATACATCAGCGTGATCTTCGTAGTAACGAATCTGGAGGAAGGAATGTTACAGACAACGTAACGGCATATGTATGATTATTTCTTCATTCCCAAAAATGCCGACAGCAGCGTAAATGTAAAAACCGCTGTATCCAATCAACTTCAATACCCCAAATACTAAGCGAAATACACTCCTGGAAATTGAAATACGAACACCGTGAATTCATTGTCCCAGGAAGGGGAAACTTTATTGACACATTCCTGGGGTCAGATACATCACATGATCACACTGACAGAACCACAGGCACATAGACACAGGCAACAGAGCATGCACAATGTCGGCACTAGTACAGTGTATATCCACCTTTCGCAGCAATGCAGGCTGCTATTCTCCCATGGAGACGATCGTAGAGATGCTGGATGTAGTCCTGTGGAACGGCTTGCCATGCCATTTCCACCTGGCGCCTCAGTTGGACCAGCGTTCGTGCTGGACGTGCAGACCGCGTGAGACGACGCTTCATCCAGTCCCAAACATGCTCAATGGGGGACAGATCCGGAGATCTTGCTGGCCAGGGTAGTTGACTTACACCTTCTAGAGCACGTTGAGTGGCACGGGATACATGCTGACGTGCATTGTCCTGTTGGAACAGCAAGTTCCCTTGCCGGTCTAGGAATGGTAGAACGATGGGTTCGATGACGGTTTGGATGTACCGTGCACTATTCAGTGTCCCCTCGACGATCACCAGTGGTGTACGGCCAGTGTAGGAGATCGCTCCCCACACCATGATGCCGGGTGTTGGCCCTGTGTGCCTCGGTCGTATGCAGTCCTGATTGTGGCGCTCACCTGCACGGCGCCAAACACGCATACGACCATCATTGGCACCAAGGCAGAAGCGACTCTCATCGCTGAAGACGACACGTCTCCATTCGTCCCTCCATTCACGCCTGTCGCGACACCACTGGAGGCGGGCTGCACGATGTTGGGGCGTGAGCGGAAGACGGCCTAACGGTGTGCGGGACCGTAGCCCAGATTCATGGAGACGGTTGCGAATGGTCCTCGCCGATACCCCTGGATCAACAGTGTCCCTAATTTGCTGGGAAGTGGCGGTGCGGTCCCCTACGGCACTGCGTAGGATCCTACGGTCTTGGCGTGCATCCGTGCGTCGCTGCGGTCCGGTCCCAGGTCGACGGGCACGTGCACCTTCTGCCGACCACTGGCGACAACATCGATGTACTGTGGAGACCTCACGCCCCACGTGTTGAGCAATTCGGCGGTACGTCCACCCGGCCTCCCGCATGCCCACTATACGCCCTCGCTCAAAGTCCGTCAACTGCACATACGGTTCACGTCCACGCTGTCGCGGCATGCTACCAGTGTTAAAGACTGCGATGGAGCTCCGTATGCCACGGCAAACTGGCTGACACTGACGGCGGCGGTGCACAAATGCTGCGCAGCTACCGCCATTCGACGGCCAACACCGCGGTTCCTGGTGTGTCCGCTGTGCCGTGCGTGTGATCATTGCTTGTACAGCCCTCTCGCAGTGTCCGGAGCAAGTATGGTGGGTCTGACACACCGGTGTCAATGTGTTCTTTTTTCCATGTCCAGGAGTGTATAAAGGGGGATCAGAAAGGTTCCGAGTAGGGCGTTGCTGCAGCTTACATGCAACGTATCGCGATTCCGATGTGGGTATACAGGGTGGTCCATCGATAATGACCGGGCCAAATATCTCATGAAATAAGCATCAAACGAAAAACCTACAAAGAACGAAACTCGTCTAGCTTGAAGGGGGAAACCAGATGGCGCTATGGTTGGCCCTCTAGATGGCGCTGCCAGACCAAACGAATATCAAATGCTTTTTTTTAAATAGGTGCCCTCATTTTATTACATATTCGTGTAGCACGTAAAGAAATATGAATGTTTTAGTTGGACCACTTTTTTCGCTTTGTGACAGATGGCGCTGTAATAGTCACAAACGTATAAGTACGAGGTATCACGTAACATTCCGCCAGTGCGGATGGCATTTGCTTCGTGATACATTACCCGTGTTAAAATGGACCGTTTACTAATTGCGGAAAAGGTCAATATCGTGTTGATGTATGGCTATTGTGATCAAAATGCCCAACGGGCGTGTGTCATGTATGCTGCTCGGTATCCTGGACGACGTCATCCAAGTGTCCGGACCGTTCGCCGGATAGTTACGTTATTTAAGAAAACAGGAAGTGTTCAGCCACATGTGAAACGTCAGCCACGACCTGCAAAAAATGATGATGCCCAAGTAGGTGTTCTAGCTGCTGTCGCGGCTAATCCGTGCATCAGTAGCAGACAAATTGCGCGAGAATCGGGAATCTCAAAGACGTCGTTATTAAGAATGCTACATCAACATCTGTTGCACCCGTACCATATTTCTATACACCAGGAATTGCATGGCGACGACTTTGAACGTCGTGTGCAATTCTGCCACTGAGCACGAGAGAAATTACGGGACGATGACAGATTTTTTGCACGCGTTCTATCTAGCGACGAAGCGTCATTCACCAACAGCGGCAGCGTAAACCAGCATAATATGCACTATTGGGCAACGGAAAATCCACGATGGCAGCGACAAGTGGAACATCAGCCACCTTGGCGGGTTAATGTATGGCGCAGCATTATGGGAAGAAGGATAATTGGCCCCCATTTTATCGATGGCAATCTAAATGGTGCAATGTATGCTGATTTCCTACGTCATGTTCTACCGATGTTACTACAAGATGTTTCACTGCATGACGGAATGGCGATGTACTTCCAACATGATGGATGTCTGGCTCATAGCTCGCGTTACTTCTAACATGATGTCCGGCTCATAACCCGCGTGCGGTTGAAGCGGTATTGAATAGCATATTTCATGACAGGTGGATTGGTCGTCGAAGCACCATACCATTGTCCGCACGTTCACCGGATCTGACGTCCTCGGATTTGTTTCTGTGGGGAAAGTTGAACGATATTCGCTATCGTGATCCACCAACAACGCCTGACAAGATGCGTCAGCGCATTGTCAATGCATGTGCAAACTTTACAGAAGGCGAACTAGCCGGCCGAATTGGCCTGTGCGGTTCTAGGCGCTGCAGTCTGGAACCGCAAGACCGCTACGGTCGCAGGTTCGAATTCTGCTTCGGGCATGGATGTGTGTGATGTCTTTAGGTTAGTTAGGTTTAACTAGTTCTAAGTTCTAGGGGACTAATGACCTCAGAAGTTGAGTCCCATAGTGCTCAGAGCCATTTGATCCAAGGCGAACTACTCGCTGTTGAGAGGAATGTTGTTACACGTATTGCCAAATGCAGTGAGGTTGGCGGACATCATATTGAGCATTTATTGCATTAATATGGAATTTACAGGTAATCACGCTGTAACAGCATGCGTTCTCAGAAATGATAAGTTCACAAAGGTACATGTATCACATTGGAACAACCGAAGTAAAATGTTATAACGTAGCTACGTTCTGTTTTTAATTAAAAAACCTACCTGTTACCAACTAAAAGTGTGAGCCATATGTTTGTGACTATTACAGCGCTATCTATCACAGAGCGAAAAAAGTGGTCCAAATAAACACTCATATTTCTTTACGTAATACACGAATATGTGATTAAAAATGGGGGTTCTTATTTTTAAAAAACGCAGTTGATATCTGTTTGACCTATGGCAGCGCCATCCATAGCACCATCAGGTTTCCCCCTTCAAGCTAGACAAGTTTCGCTCTTTGTAGTTTTTTCGTTTGACGCTTATTTCGTGAGATATTTGGCCCGGTCACGATCAATGGACCACCCTGTATAAGCAACGACATTTAGCCGAGGAATTAGTGTAGCATCTGTGTCTTTCCAACGTGCATGCGGAAACTTAAACTATGGCGACGTTCGATGCGTCCAATAAGGACCAACAAGCTGTTACTCTTACTTACCGAAGGTCAAACAACGGTGCACATCCACCGAATAACGAAAAATGTGTATGGGGCAGCATGTCTGTCGAAAACCACCCCTGTGGAATGGTGCAACAAGTCCGTGCAAGACGCCGGTCTATCAGGGAAGCCAGTCGCATCCAAGTGGGAAGCGCTAAAGCACTTGCACAATAGCACTGGTAACTCCACATGCCATTATCATGCCTTTGCCCCTGAAAAACCACCTTGGAGTGTCGAAGATTCCTGTCGGACGAAGTTGTGCAGCACTCAGTTATGGTCATCTTCGAGCATCAAAACACGGTGATTTACCAAACTTGTGTCCTTAGCCTGATGCGTCGGTGCTATATTTGCCTCAATGCTCCTGGCGATTCTGCTTGACTGGCATACTGATTCAGAACTGAAAGGCCTTCGAACAGAAACGATTTGGTCGTTCCTGATGCACTAACGTGACAAAAGTCATGGGATACCTCCTAATACGTGTCGGACCTCCATTTTCCCAGGGTAGTGCAGTTATCCGAAGTGGCAGGGACTCATTAAGTAGTTGGAAGTCGACTGTAAAAATATTGAACCATGCTGCCTCTATAGCTGTCCATAATTGCGAAAGTATTTTGTGCACGAACTTACCGTCCCATTACGTTCTGTAAAAGATCGATGGGATTCAGTCGGGCGATCTGGGTGGCCAGTTACACAGGCTGTACTTCAAACCAGTCGTGAACATTTGTGGTCCGGTGATAAGGCGCATTGTCATATCTAAAATTCCCGTCGTTGAATGTCTGAGAATGGTCCCCAAACAGCCGATCATTTCCAGTGAATGATCGTTTCAGTAGGACCAGAGGACCCAGTCCAGTCCATGTAAACACAACCTACATCATTATGGAGCCACCATCAGCATGCACAGTGCCTTGTTGACAACTTGGGTCCATGGCTTCGTGGAGTCTGCACCACCCCTCGAACCCTACCACCAGCTCTTACCAACTGAAATCGGGTCTCATAGGCCACGGTTTTCCAGTCGTCTAGGTTCCAGCTGGCGTGGTCATGAGCCCAGGAGAAGCACTGCTTCCGATGTCGTCTGCTCCAATGGCCCATTTATACCAAATTTCGCCGCTCTGTCCTAACGGTTTCTGTGGTTATTTCATGTAGTATTGCTTGTTAGCACTGACAACTCTACGACAACGCCGCTGCTCTCTGTCGTTAAGTGAAGGCCGTCCTCCACAGCGTTGTCCGTGGTGAGACGTAATGCCCGAAATTTGGTATTCTTGGCACACTCTTGACACTGTGGATCCCTATCGAGTTCCGAAATGGAGTGTCGTATTCGTGTAGCTCCAATTACGATTCCGCGTTCGAAGTCTGTTTATTACTGTTGAGCGGCCGTAGTAACGACGGAAACCTTTTCACATGGATCACCTGAGTACAGATGACAGATCCACCAATGCACTGCCCTATTACACCTTCTGTACGCCATACTACCGCCGTCTGTACATGTGCATATAGCTATCCCATGACTTTTATCACCTCCACGTGTATTATAACTACAAGTCAGGGACAAATATAGTAAACATGATTCATTTATTCTACTCAGTGTTAGACTCTATGTCGTTATCCAGGACGACCAAACAGCATAAGCATAAATGTACTTTGATACTTGGTCTTAGTTACCTGAACATTAACTATCATGTAATAAAAGGGCGTCGTTCATTATTTAAGCGAAGACTATTGAAATAAAATAACAAAAAAAAAGAAACCGCAGGTATCAAGGCGTGTTTACTGTTTTTATGGTTATACTGTTGTATATAATATAATATAATATAATATAATATAATGTAATACAACAATTCCAATCCCAAAGAAAGCAGATGTTGACAGATTTGAAAATTACCGAACTATCAGTTTTATAACTCACGGCTGCAAAATACTAACGAGAATTCTTTACAGACGAATGGAAAAACTAGTAGAAGCCGACCTCGGGGGAGATCAGTTTGGATTCCGTAGAAATATTGGAACACGTGAGCTAATACCGACCCTACGACTTATCTTAGAAAATAGATTAAGGAAAGGCAAACCTACGTTTCTAGCATTTGTAGATTTAGAGAAAGCTCGTTTCTAGCATTTGTAGATTTAGAGAAAGCTTTTGACAATGTTGACCGGAATACTCTCTTTCAAATTCTGAAGATGGCAGGGGTAAAATATAGGGAGCGAAAAGCTATTTACAGGTTGGACAGAAACCAGATGGCAGTTACAAGAGTCGAGGGACATGAAAGGGAAGCAGTGGTTGGGAAGGAGTGAGACAGGGTTGTAGCCTCTCCCCGATGTTATTCAATCTGTATATTGAGCAAGCACTAAAGGAAACAAAAGAAAAATTCGGAGTAGGTTTTAAAATCCATGGAGAAGAAATAAAAACTTTGAGATTCGCCTGTGACATTGTAATTCTGTCAGAGACAGCACAGGACTTAGAAGAGCAATTGAACGGAATGGATAGTGTCTTGAAAGGAGGATATAAGATGAACATCAACAAAAGCAAAACGAGAACAATGCTGAGGGAATTAGATTAGGAAATGAGACACTTAAAGTAGTAGATGAGTTCTGCTATTTGGGGAGCAAAATAACTGATGATGGTCGAAGTAGAGAGGATATAAAATGTAGACTGGCAATGGCAAGGAAAGCGTTTCTGAAGAAGAGAAATTTGTTAACATCGAGTATAGATTTAAGTGTCGGGTTGTCGTTTCTGAAAGAATTTGTATGGATTGTAGCCATGCATGGAAGTGAAACATGGACGATAAATAGTTTGGACAAGAAGAGAATAGAAGCTTTCGAAATGTGGTGCTACAGAAGAATGCTGAAGATTAGATGGGTAGATCACATAACTAATAAGGAGGTATTGAATAGGATTGGGAGAAGAGAAGTTTGTGGCACAACTTGACTAGAAGAAGGGATCGGATGGTAGGACATGTTCTGAGGTATCAAGGGATCACCAATTTAGTATTGGAGGGCAGCATGGAGGGTAAAAATCATGGAGGGAGACCAAGAGATGAATACACTAAACAGATTCAGAAGGATGTAGGTTGCAGTAGCTACTGGGAGATGGAGAAGCTTGCACAGGATAGAGTAGCATAGAGAGCTGCATCAAACCAGTCTCAGGACTGAAGACCACAACAACAACAACTATTGTATATCTTATGCATAGTCACTTATTCTGAGGATCTGCTCACTTTCTCCTGAACTGGACTGCAGTATCGCAGTGTACTGGTAAAGGCGCCACAGCCCTCTTTCACATTTCCGGATACTCACCAGTCACCGAACAGTACCATATTCCGTTGTTTCAGCTGTCAACCCTGAGATGAATTGATCCGGGGCAGGATCCCACTTCTGAAAGTGCCACGAAGTTGATAGCCATCACGTTAATTTATGCACGTGTCCATTTTCAACTGCCTGTGTTAATACTGTGTAGTACCTTCTTTTATGTAATATTCCTATATGAATAACAATAATAATAATAACAATAACAATAACAAAAAGTAGAACAGTAACTTTAACATCAAGTTTGGGACATTACAGGTAGAGTGCCAATTCCGAGGGTGAGTGCATACTGCCTGTCCAAAAGTGCGCTGATAACGTTTACCAAGGTCTTGAGAATGGAAATGAAGGAATGGTCCGTCTCTGTCTGCACTGTGGAACCACCTCTTTGTCAGTAAGTATATTACGGTACGTACAACACTCAAGTTTTCTCGTACGTTGTAGAGTAAACTATGTGTACAGTGTTGAGTGTATTAATTTACTAGTGAAAAATGAACAGTACCTCCTAATGCAACGGTCTCACATGCATGGAGTTTTATTCGGTAATGATCAGCAGGAAATAACACGTATCAGATCATTAAAAAGGCGAAAATGCTCCTGTTTAGAAGACTCTGACTGAAAAGTGGGTTTACGAGCTACTTCATTCTACCTTTCTCAGCATCATCAAAAATTTTCGCAAAACGTTTGCCACGCAAACATATCCGCGCTCTTTTCTACAAGCATTTCACCTCTCACTTCCACAAACTCACCTAACTGTCTCTCACTTACATCCACTGGGCCGTCCACTACCACTTGCCCATTCTCACTCACTCATTCAGCCCAACTCGTTGTCATTGTCTCTTTGTAGCTCTCTGTCATTGTCTTCCATCTCAGAGCCACAGTCTCCTTCTTCCTGTCCCACTTCTACTGTCACCTCTCACTGACACTCCCACTTGCTCTCTCTTACTGCTACTGTCTCATTCGATCCCTCCCATTGCTGCTGTCTCTTCTCACTATTACCTTCTCTGTTCCTCATAGTCATTGTCATAGATTCTGTTTCTCATTATCACTGGCTCTCACCTACTTCCACAGTCGCCTCCTTTCTGTTCCTTCCCATTGGCAGTGTGTCCTTTACTCTTTTCGTAGCACTGTTATGTCACTGTCGACTATGTTCTGCTGATACTGTGTCCTTCTCTTTTTCTGATACTGCCCTTGTCTGCTTCGCTCTTTCTATACCACGACCACTGCCTACTATCGTCCAGTATTTTTTTTAAATTTTCTCTTTCCCACTGTCTCTGTCTCCTTCTCTCTTAGGAAAAAAAGCTCGAATATGTCCACATGGAAAAATTTTTAGGAAAATTTTTAAAGGTGCTGAGGAAGGTAGAATGAGGCAGCTGGTACTCCACTTTTGAGCCAGAGTCTTTTAAACAGTAGCACATTACCTTTTTTGTGCACCGATAGTAACACTTTCGTCTTGGTTCCCCTCTTTTCGCTGCCACAATAGGGCGCTTCACTCATATGGAAATAACTTTATGGGTCGATAAAATGTTGGTAGTGCTTAGGTGAAATTGAAACAACACAAAACTAATTTTACATTTCAAATGGAATTTTACATGCACAAATTTTTGCGTGAGAGATCTTAAAATATACCGAAAAAATTACACTCGTTTCATGTGTATAACAGTATTGGAATCTGCGACTCGGTTTGGGCCCCCAAATACCAAGTTTTGGGGTGTTTCTAGATAACAGCTAAAGATTTTTGAAAACGGGTAGATGGCACTTTTAGACAAATTCCTGGAGAACATGCCTCATACCGGATCTTACACGCGTATTTTACGAGTGGAAGTAGAGTAACTTTGAACCTCTGTATCTTGGAAAAGGTTAAGATATAAAAAATATTCAAAGTTCCTGGAAACCGGGGTCCTATGAATAAACCGTAAAAATTTCATGTAATTACTGTGCATAGCCGTCTTGGAATCTGCGACTCTATTTTGGTACGAAAAATTTGAGCAGAAAACCACTTTTTAATGGTTTCTCGAAGGAACCGCCTTTGAACTAATTGTGGTTCCCTATACCCCTTAAAGTCCACCGTAGACAAAACAAAATACAAAAAGAACCAACCGATTTTACGCATTTGCCTAAGCGGGAGGAAATATGTAATAGTCATACTTTGACCCTGTTCTGTAAGAGAGTGACAATAAAACGATCCTTCTGTTGGATGTACGAAAGGCTATACAAAACGACCCTATCTTTCTATCATCAACAGAGGCCGAGGTATGAGTCCCGGGAAAAAGTCGTTTCTATATGTGGCGTTTTGGAACATATTAGCTACCGCATGTTGTCGCGTGCGTACCGCTAAAGGTTGTACGCTTTATGGGGCCGCAATCACAAAGTCACACGCCTATGGATAGATTGGCCCGGATAACTATTTCATTATACTGTGTAGTTTCCTCTAGATACATGCAATCACGCAATCATTCGCGCCAACGATAATAGAGCTGCCGAACATCATCTTGGCCACCTTCTCCTGTAGTCGTACTTCTCCGAGTTATTCTGGACGTTATGTGCAACGTTCAATGATGGACAGTTCCTATTTATTACTCGCGAAGGATGTTAACAGCATCTTATTTTGCTGTGAGTGAAATCTCTTTCGCTCTGCAAAGGATACGCTGTGTTCATTAAATGTAGCAAAATGAAACTGTGTGCAAAACTGACATTCGTGTCCGTATACTCCACAGAGTGTGAAGACAGTGTCAGAAGCGCATCATTCAACAAGGACAGAGAGAGTGCTCACTGATTGCCGAATATGCGAAGTGCCGCCGCAGAGTATTCTCCAGATGACGGGCTCTTTGAATCGTACACTGAAGTGACAAAAGTCAGGGACACTTCCTAGCATCGTGTCGTGCCTCCTTTTGCCGGAGTATTGGAGCAACTTCACGTGGCACGGATTCAGCGAGTCGTTGGATGTCCCCAGCAGAAATATTGTGTCATGCTGCCCCTATAGCCCTCCATAATTACGAAAGGAGGCCTACTGCAGGTGCAGTGTTTCGAGCATTAAATGACCTCTCGGATATATCCAATAAACGTTCGATGGGATTCATGCCGGGCGATCTGGGTGGCCAAATAATTCGTTTTAATTGTCCAGAATGTTGTTCAAACCAGTCACGAACAACTGTGACCCAGTGACATGGTGCATTGTCATCTATAAAATTTCCATCGTTGTTTGGGATCACTAAGCCCTTGAATGGTTGCAAATCATCTCCAAGTAGTTGAACATAACCATTTTCAGTCAATGATCGTTTCAGTTGGACTACAGGATCAAGTCCATTCCATGTATACAAAGCATACACCATTACGGAGCCACCACGAGCTTGCACAGTGCATTGTTGACAACTTCGGTCCTTGGTTTCGTGAGATCTGCTCCACATTCGAATCCTACCATCAGCTCTTATCAACTTAAATTGGCGCTCATCTGGCCAGAGCAGGGTTTTCCAGTCATCTCTGAATCAGAGGCTCAGACGGTTCTGCGACTGTGTAGGCTGCAGATTCCTCGACTTGCGCCAAAGGGTTGTTGATTTTGGGGTTCCGCTGAATAGATCAGGTGTCCACTATACGCAGGAGGCGGCTACACGGGTAGCAGGGGCTGTGTGGCATGGACTGAGCGGTTTTTTAGGTTAGAGGGTCTCGGGATAACACAAGAAGGGCTTCAGGCACAAAAGATGCAGGCCGAACACAGGAAGAACGTAGATATAGGAACCATCGGTATAACAATTGTAAATTGTCGTACCTGTATTGGGAAAGTAGCAGAGCTCCAAGCGCTAATAGAAAGCACTGATGCTCAAATCGTTACAGGCACTGAAAGCTGGCTAAAGCCGGAGATAAGCTCAGCCGAAATTTTTGCTGAGAACCTAACGGTGTTCCGAAAGGATAGGATTAACACGGTTGGCGGTGGCGTGTTTGTTGCTGTTAGAAGTAGTTTATCTTGTAGCGAAACTGAAGTAGATAGTTCTTATGAATCAGTATGGGCAGAGGCCATTGTTGGCAACAGGAATAAAATAATAATTGGATCCTTTTACCGACCTCCCAATGCAGGTGATACAGTTGCTGAAAGGGTCAAAGAAAACGAGTCTGATTTCAAACACGTATCAAACTCATACAATAATAGTTGGTGGTGACTTTAATTTACCTTCGATGCGTTGGCGAAAATACTTGTTTCATTCCGGAGGTACGCATAAAGTATCATCCGAAATTATGCTAAGCGCATTCTCTGAAAATTCTTTCGAGTAGTTAGTTCATGCGCCCACGGGAATAGTAAACGGTTGTGAAAACACAATTGACCTCTTAGCAACAAATAGTCCTGAGTTAATGACGAGCATCAAAACGAATATAGGGATTAGTGAACACAGGGTTGTTGTAGCGAGATTGAATATTGTAACCCCCAAATCCTCCATAAATAAACGAAAAATATACTTATTCAAAAAAGTAGATAAAAATTCACTTGGCGCCTTCCTGAGAGACAATCTTCACTCATTCCAAATGAATGATATAAGTGTAGTTTCCACAACGAAACTTTGTCTCGAAACCTGGCAGAAAATCCAAAGAGATTATGCTCGTATGTGAAGTATGTTAGCGGCCAAAGACAATCAATGCCTTCATCTACATCTATACTCCGCGAGCCACCTTACGGTGTGTGGCGGAGGGTACTTATTGTACCACTATCTGATCCCCCCTTCCCTGTTCCATTCACGAATTGTGCGTGGGAAGAACGACTGCTTGTAAGTCTCCGTATTTGCTCTAATTTCTCGGATCTTTTCGTTGTGATCATTACGCGAGATATATGTGGGCGGTAGTAATATGTTGCCCATCTCTTCCCGGAATGTGCTCTCTCGTAATTTCGATAATAAACCTCTCCGTATTGCGTAACGCCTTTCTTGAAGTGTCCGCCACTGGAGCTTGTTCAGCATCTCCGTAACGCTCTCGCGCTGACTAAATGTCCCCATGACGAATCGCGCTGCTTTTCGCTGGGTCATGTCTATCTCTTCTATTAATCCAACCTGGTAAGGGTCCCATACTGATGAGCAATACTCAAGAATCGGACGAACAAGCGTTTTGTAAGCTACTTCTTTCGTCGATGAGTCACATTTTCTTAGAATTCTTCCTATGAATCTCAACCTGGCGCCTGCTTTTCCCACTATTTGTTTTATGTGATCATTCCACTTCAGATCGCTCCGGATAGTAACTCCTAAGTATTTTACGGTCGTTACCGCTTCCAATGATTTACCACCTATGGCATAATCGTACTGGAATGGATTTCTGCCCCTATGTATGCGCATTATATTACATTTATCTACGTTTAGGGAAAGCTGCCAGCTGTCGCACCATGCATCAATCCTCTGCAGGTCCTCCTGGAGTACGTACGAGTCTTCTGATGTTGCTACTTTCTTGTAGACAACCGTGTCATCTGCAAATAGCCTCACGGAGCTACCGATGTTGTCAACTAAGTCATTTATGTATATTGTAAACAATAAAGGTCCTATCACGCTTCCCTGCGGTACTCCCGAAATTACCTCTACATCTGCAGATTTTGAACCGTTAAGAATGACATGTTGTGTTCTTTCTTCTAGGAAATCCTGAATCCAATCACAAACCTGGTCCGATATTCCGTAAGCTCGTATTTTTTTTTCACTAAACGTAAGTGCGGAACCGTATCAAATGCCTTCCTGAAGTCCAGGAATACGGCATCAATCTGCTCGCCAGTGTCTACGGCACTGTGAATTTCTTGGGCAAATAGGGCGAGCTGAGTTTCACATGATCTCTGTTTGCGGAATCCATGTTGGTTATGATGAAGGAGATTTGTATTATCTAAGAACGTCATAATACGAGAACACAAAACATGTTCCATTATTCTACAACAGATTGACGTAAGCGAAATAGGCCTATAATTATTCGCATCTGATTTATGACCCTTCTTGAAAATGGGAACGACCTGCGCTTTCTTCCAGTCGCTAGGTACTTTACGTTCTTCCAGCGATCTACGATAAATTGCTGATAGAAAGGGGGCAAGTTCTTTAGCATAATCACTGTAGAATCTTAAGGGTATCTCGTCTGGTCCGGATGCTTTTCCGCTACTAAGTGATAGCAGTTGTTTTTCAATTCCGATATCGTTTATTTCAATATTTTCCATTTTGGCGTCCGTGCGACGGCTGAAGTCAGGGACCGTGTTACGATTTTCCGCAGTGAAACAGTTTCGGAACACTGAATTCAGTATTTCTGCCTTTCTTCGGTCGTCCTCTGTTTCGGTGCCATCGTGGTCAACGAGTGACTGAATAGGGGATTTAGATCCGCTTACCGATTTTACATATGACCAAAACTTTTTAGGGTTCTTGTTTAGATTGTTTGCCAATGTTTTATGTTCGAATTCGTTGAATGCTTCTCTCATTGCTCTCTTTACGCTCTTTTTCGCTTCGTTCAGCTTTTCCTTATCAGCTATGATTCGACTACTCTTAAACCTATGATGAAGCTTTGTTTGTTTCCGTAGTACCTTTCGTACATGATTGTTATACCACGGTGGATCTTTCCCCTCGCTTTGGACCTTAGTCGGTACGAACTTATCTAAGGCGTACTGGACGATCTTTCTGAATTTTTTCCATTTTTGTTCCACATCCTCTTCCTCAGAAATGAACGTTTGATGGTGGTCACTCAGATATTCTGCGATTTGTGCCCTATCACTCTTGTTAAGCAAATATATTTTCCTTCCTTTCTTGGCATTTCTTATTACACTTGTAGTCATTGATGCAACCACTGACTTATGATCACTGATACCCTCTTCTACATTCACGGAGTCGAAAAGTTCCGGTCTATTTGTTGCTATGAGGTCTAAAACGTTAGCTTCACGAGTTGGTTCTCTAACTATCTGCTCGAAGTAATTCTCGGACAAGGCAGTCAGGATAATGTCACAAGAGTCTCTGTCCCTGGCTCCAGTTCTGATTGTGTGACTATCCCATTCTATACCTGGTAGATTGAAGTCTCCCCCTATTACAATAGTATGATCACGAAACTTCTTCACGACGTTCTGCAGGTTCTCTCTGAGGCGCTCAACTACTACGGTTGCTGATGCAGGTGGTCTATAGAAGCATCCGACTATCATATCTGACCCACCTTTGATACTTAACTTAACCCAGATTATTTCACATTCGCATTCGCTAATAACTTCACTGGATATTATTGAATTCTTTACTGCTATAAATACTCCTCCACCATTGGCGTTTATCCTATCCTTGCGGTATATATTCCATTCTGTGTCTAGGATTTCGTTACTGTTCACTTCCGGTTTTAACCAACTTTCCGTTCCTAATACTATATGCGCACTATTTCCTTCAATAAGAGATACTAATTCAGGAACCTTGCCCTGGATACTCCTGCAGTTTACCAATATTACGTTAACTTTTCCTGTTTTTGGTCTCTGAGGACGGACGTTCTTTATCAACGATGATAATGTCCTCTCTGGTAAGCCGTCAGGTATTTTATCGTTTCGCCCAAGGGGGGGTCCCTCTAACCTAAAAAACCCCCGTGTGCACGCCACACGTACTCTGCTACCCTAGTAGCTGCTTCCGGTGTGTAGTGCACGCCTGACCTGTCTAGGGGGGCCCTACAGTTCTCCACCCAATAACGGAGGTCGATGAATTTGCAACCATTATAGTCGCAGAGTCGTCTGAGCCTCTGGTTTAGACCGTCCACACGGCTCCAAACCAGAGGACCGCGATCGACTCTGGGCACTATGCTGCAGATATTAAGCTCAGTTGCACTCCGCGTGCGATGCTGGTTGTCTTCACCAAATCAGCCAGCCGCCGGAAGGAACCAAGGATGGCCTCAGAACCCAAGCGGCAGGCGTCATTCGTTCCGACATGTGCTACTATCTGCAGCCGGTCACACCCAGTGCGTTCAATAGCTGCCGGAAGGGCCTCCTCCACATTACGGACGAGACCCCCCGGCAAGCACACCGAGTGCACACTGGCATTCTTCCCCGACCTACCGCTATTTTCCTGAGGGGCTCCATAACCCGCCTAACGTTGGAGCTCCCTATAACTAATAGGCCCGCCCTCTGTGACTGTCGGGACCTTGCCGGAGAATCGGCCACTGGCCCAACAGGCGAGGCATCCTGTGGTGGCTCGGAAACGATGTCATCACCACTAGGAAGCACCCCGTACCTGTTGGAAAGGGGTAAGGCAGCTGCCACGCGGCCAGATCCCACCTTCGCCTTTCGGCCAGGCACGCGCGAGCCCACCTCTGTCCGCCATTCACCCTGGAGTGATGGCTGACCGGTAAGATGCTCACTGCCGGAAGACGCAGCGACATCAGGAGTTCCATGTGATTTCAAGGCCACCGTCGTAGGCATAGGTCTCACTACAGTTGCCCCAACGCCACTACGAGCCGACGCCTGCGCCTCGAGCTCGATGAGCCTAACAGACAAAGCCTCCACCTGCCCCCGAAGAGTGGCCAATTCTCCTTGCGTCCGCTCACAACAACCACAGTCCCTACACATGACTATGTTTACCCTACTCTATACGGTGACAAATTCCCAAGATAATCTTCTGATGAGCTACTCTGATAATCAAGAAACACTCACTGAAATACGAGACGCGAAAACTACGCTAGGTTTTCCCAGAAAAAACTATTTAAAAGCTAAGCGCAGCAAATAAGTACAAAAACGCTTTATACAAACAGTACTCGCTGCTGCTGGTGCTCTCGCTCTGGCTGTCACAAGACAACTGCTGATTCAAGTGACTAGTGGCTAACGGCCGCGAAACAAACAAGAGACGGTTTTAGGGCGCTTTCTGTTCTAAACGATCAAGAAAACACTAAGAAATCTAACACGAAAACTACGTAAAGTTATATCAAGAACTGTTAGTTACTATGCAGAGCAGATAAACACAAATAGAATCCCTTCCTTAGTGGAAGGTCGTAAACAAAATGCAAAATAAACGCTTTATACAAACAGTACTCGCTGCTGCTGGTGCTCTCGCTCTGCGCGATAGCAATGGAGATACAAAAAAATGTTCAAATGTGTGTGAAATCTTATGGGACTTAACTGCTAAGGTCATCAGTCCCTAATCTTACACACTACTTAACCTGAATTGTCCTAAGGACAAACACACACACCCATGTCCGAGGGAGGACTCGAACCTCCGCCGGGATCAGCCGCACAGTCCATGACTGCAGCGCCCTAGACCGCTCGGCTAATCCCGCGTGGCAATGGAGATTCAATCGAAGACAGTGCTGCCAAAGCAGAGTTACTAAACACTGCCTTCCGAAATGGCTTTATAAAAGAAGACGAAGTAAATATTCCAGAATTCGAATCAAGAACAGCTGCCAATATGAATAACGTAGAAGTAAATATCCTCGGAGTAGTGAAGCAACTTAAATCATTTAATAAAAGCAAGTCTTCTGGTCCAGACTGTATAAGAAATTAGGTTCCTTTCAGAGGATGCCGATGCAATAGCTCCATACTTGACAATCAAATGCAACCGTTCGCTCGACAAAAGATCCGTACCCAAACACCGAAAAGTTGCACAGGTCACACCAATATTCAAGAACGGTAGTAGGACTAATCGACTTCATTACAGGCCCATATCATAACGTCGATATGCAGCAGGATTCTGAAACATATATTGCGTTCGAACATTATGAATTACCTTAAAGAAAACGGTCTACTGATACACAGTCAACATGGGTTTACAAAACATCGTTCTTGTGAAACATAACTAGCTCTTTATTCGCATGAAGTGTTGAGTGCTACTGACAAGGGATTTCAGGTCGATTCCGTATTTCTGGATTTCTAGAAGGCTATTGACACCGTACCACACAAGCGGCTTACCGTATTTCTGGATTTCCAGAAGGCTATTGACACTGTACCACACAAGCAGCTTATAGTGAAATTGTGTGCTTATGGAATATCGTCTCAGTTATATGACTGGATTTGTGATTTCCTGTCAGAGAGGTCACAGTTCGTAGTAACTGACGGAAAGTCATCGAGTAAAACAGAAGTGGTTTCTGGCGTTCCCCAAGGTAGTGTTATAGGCCATTTGCTGTTCCTTATCTATGTAAACGATTTTGGAGACATACTGAGCAGCCGTCTTCGGTTGTTTGCAGATGACGCTGTCGTTTATCGACTAATAAAGTAATCAGAAGATAAAAAAACCTGCAAAACGATTTATAAAAGATATCTGAATGGTGTGAAAATTGGTAGTTGACCCTAAACAACGTAAAGTGTGGGGTCATCCACATGAGTGCTAAAAGGAATTCGTTAAACTTCTGTTACACGGTAAATCAGTCAAATACAAAGGCCGTAAATTCCACTAAATACCTAGGAATTACAATTACGAACAACTTAAATTGAAAGGAACACATAGAAAATGTTATGGGGAAGGCTAACAAAAGACTGCGTTTTATTGACGTGACACTTAGACAATGTAACAGATCTACTATGGAGACTGCCTACACTACGCTTGTCTGTCCTCTTTTAGTGGGTGTGGATTCCTTACCAGATTGGACTAACGGAGTACATCTTAAAAGTTCATAGGAGGGCAGCACGTTTTGTATCAGCGCGAAATATGGAAGAGAATGTCACTGAAATGATACAGGATTTGGGCTGGTCATCATTAAAAGAAAGGCGTTTTTCGTTGCGACGGGATCTTCTCATGAAATTCCGATCACCAACTTTCTCCTCCGAATGCGAAAATATTTTGCTGACACCGACCTACATAGGGAGAAACGATCATCACGATAAAATAAGGGAAATCAGAGCTCGTACGGCAAGATGTAGGTGTTCGTTCTTTCCGCACACTACACGAGATTGGAATAATAGAGAATTGTGAAGGTGGTTCGATGAACCCTCTGCCAGACACTTAAATGTGATTTGCAGAGTATCCATGTAGACAGAGATGTAGATGTAGATCTAGGGTCCACCGATATGGTCAAGAGAGGCGCTGCAGTGATGTCGTGGTATTAGCAAAGGTACTCGCTTTGGTCGCCCGCTGACATAGCCCATTAATGACACATTTCGCCGCACAGTCCTAACGGATACGTTCGTCGTAATTTGCACATAGATTTCTGTGTTTTTTTTCACGCAATGTTGCTTGTCTCTTAGCATTGACAATTCTATGCTTAATGCCTCTGCTTTCGGTCGTTAAGTGAGGGTCGTCGGCCGCCGCGTTTTCCATGGTGAGAGGTAATGCCTGAAATTTGGTATTCACGGCACATTCTTGGCACTGTGGAATACGGATTTCCCTAACGATTTCCGAAATGTAATGTTCCACGTGTCTAGCTCCAGCTACCATGCCGCGTTCGAAGTCTATTAATTGTCGTCTTGCGGCTATAATCACGTCGGAAGCATTTTCACATGTATGAACTGAGTACAAATTACAGCTCCAATAATGCAGGTTCCTTTTACATCTTGTGGATGGGATACTACCGCCTGTGCGGCTGGTCTCGGCGGAGGTTCGAGTCCTCCCTCGGGCATGGGTGTGTTTGTCCTTAGGATAATTTAGGTTAAGTAGTGTGTAAGCTTAGGGACTGATGACCTTAGCAGTTAAGTCCCATAAGATTTCACACACATCTGAATTTTGATACTATCGCCATCTGTATGTCTGCATGTCGCTATCCCGTGTGTTTTGTTACCTCGGCGTATATACAGGTTACTTAGGGAACAGCAAATATTTGCCGTTCGGTAATTTGACGGAATGTTATGCGATTCATAACTCATAATTATTGCTACTGCTTTTGTAGTGATGTCGTTGTAGTATTAGTTACAGCAGAGAAACATATCAATTACTAGGAAGTGACGTTCTGTTCGTAAACTGCGTTTTTAACTTAATTTTATTGTTTAGTTTAATCTAGAATTCTTGAGGTGGAATTCTATTGTAGTTAGTTTCTCGTGATTTAGGTATAATGGTAGAAACTTGTTGGATGACTTGGTATCGTAATCATCCGAACAATTCAAAAATTTATGCGAAATACTAACAACGTTAGTAGCAACTAACGATACGAATGGCATGGAAAATCTGTTCTTTTCTACTTCAGAGCAATAGTTCAGTCAGAATATATGCTTTAATTCTTTTGAAAATTGTTTCGCTTAACAAATCGTACAGAGGGATTCCGACACTAAATTTTCCTCTCGATCCATATCTGACTGACTGGTGTAGAGCCAGGGAATCCGGCCACCGCGTACTATGCAGTGGTGTACTGAGTATACACGCTGGTGAATCAGCACATTGTGGCTACTGCAAACCACGAGATTGAATGCCGTCTTCTAGTGCTGCGCAGAGTGGCCGACAGGTTCTACGCGCTACAGTCTGGAACCACGCCACCGGTACGGTCACAGGTTCGAATCCCGCCTCTGGCAAGGATGTGTGTGATGTCCTTAGGTTAGTTAGGTTTAAGTAGTTCTAAGTTCTAGGGGACTGATGACCTCAGAAGTTGAGTCCCGTAGTGCTCAAAGCTATTTGAACCATTTTTTTGAACTAGTGCTGCAACTATGTGATGCAGTGAGGAAAGTGTCCCAGAAACGTTGCAAAAATTTCGAGGGGCTATAATGGTGTCTTGAACAAATAGAGGATAGCATCCCATATCCAGAAACGTCATCCAACAATGCTACAGAGTGTCGAAGTACTAGGTGGCAGCGCCTGCTAGTAGGCCACCCCTTCTGCAGCATATGTGACTTTAAATGGTAACAGGCCATGGGTGTAACGTATCGATATGCTGTATGTTATTCACCGATCACGACTGATTGCCATGATCCCCAGTGGAGAATGGAGAACGAGCTGCTGCGTAATGGCTTTGTCTCCTGCGATTGCAATGCCTTGTTGGATGATGGCTTTGGACAGGTGTTTCCATCTTCAGTTTCATTTTCTCCTGGAACCTTCTAAAATATCCAATATTTTTCGATGACAAATATAAACTGCAGGTGGGAACCCATGTCTGAAACCGTTACCTACTGAGGCAACGGAACATCGCATTCATAGAAGACAAGGCCTGCCTACGCAGCAGCTAACTTTCTCTTCCCCACTGGCAATCATTGAATAACAAACAACATTACGAGACGTCCCACCACGTTTTTTTGCCGAAAGAATGGCCTACTGGAAAGCGCCGGCCCCTATACCTTCGACGCTCTGTAGCGTCGTTGGATGACGTTTCCAGACACCGGTTCCTATCCTCAATTTGTTCCTCAAGATACCCTCTACAATTTCTGGAAGTTTGTCGCAACATTTCACGGACATCTTGTACAAGCGAAGCACAGACAGATGGGGAATCATTCTAGACATGATGTGCGGTAAAAATGGGAAATCCATTGACGTGTCAGTGTGATAAAGGACAGATTTTTATGGCCTGCAGCCTGTGAAAGAGCATCTCGGAAACGACGAAGCTGGTAAACAGATCACGAACAGATCCATTTTACCGGTTCTAGCTCGCTTGGCTCAGCCCTGGCTCGCGCCAAGACCGACTTAAGATGCACAGGATCAGTTAAATGGATCTACTACTCAAAATTACTGGTCAATATTCACTTACTTTCCCTTAAAAACACCTGTTTTAGTATAAATTACTTAGAAAATTAATAAAAATGAACATTTTTCTTATATTCACCTATTATAAAATAATTACTTTTTAATACAAAACGTTGACAGGCAACCCTAGTGGGGACTGTTTAAATGATTGAGAATGTTGACATAATTTTTGTGTTCAAACAACATTTATTTTTTTCTAAAAAAACAGACAAACTATGCTGAGCATTTTATTGATTGAATACTGTAAACAACTAACAGGTGGTTTAAGACTACACTGGACAAGTATCCTGAGTGGCAGAAGTGAGTCAAGAACTCTGGCCCTAAAAATGTGGATACCGCAATCTGAATTGATCACACGCAGAGCAGACATTGATTGATCAAATCCACTGTAGTTTCTATACGTAGGTGCACCTGAGAGCAAGTGGCGATTGAGATCTGTACGCCCTGACAAAGTCGGAGCGGCAGTACGTTACCCTGTTTGCTTCGTACAGCGATGTAATTTGGAGCTGGCGAGATGTGTGCGGGGGAGGTGAGACGTGGAGCCAGTACCTGCGAATCGATCGCGGCCATGATAGAAATGCAAAAGTCTCACTATCTAGGGATCAGGCAGACGGATCGCAATTTACTCTCTACCAAACCCTGAAATCACGGTAGATTTTAATGTGTGACACACCCGTTGCCTGGTCGTATCAAGGACCAATTTGGCTCACTTATATGACAGAGCACACAAGGACACCAAACGTCAAGACTGGTAAACTGCAAACGAATAAGTGTGCCCTCGGCAAACGAGTTGTCTGAGACGTTTGAAGTCACACTGCCGGTACAGTAAGAACATCACCAGAGTCTCCCCAGTCTAAATTACTCGCAAGTGAAGTCAGTCTCAGGACCGGTCCCAAATACCAACCACACATGCCAGAGCCTCGACTAGAAGTGCTTACCAGACCAATGTCGCACACCCAAGTGCTTCGCACCTCCCCAGAAAAACTCCGTTTTTCCCCTCAAAGTGCATGAACGACACTGCCTTCACCCTATCTTGAGCCAATCGCAGGACTCTAGAGGCGCTAAATCTCCCTCTCACACGACAGCAAAAACTCATGTTGAACCAGGGCAAGAGTTAAGAAACTTGCGTCTCTGAAAAAAAAAAGAAACCGCCAATTACTGCCTTTCTTAAGTTTTCACAGACGGGGGAAGATGATTTTTTCCAAAGTCGTGTCGCTTCCCACAGCAACATGTGAACAGATTCGATTTTAAGGATCTTTATCTAAATCGCCTATGCCTCGGAGATTGTTAGTCCTAGCTATGAAGTGTAATAAAGATTCTATTTTCAAACGTTTCTCAGACGCCGCAGGTTTATTACACAACCGAGGCGACCAAAGGAAGTGGTTCAATGGCCTATTTGCACTTTCGGCGATGCGAAAACAGTTGAATTTTTATCACTCGTGGATCTGCACACAATGCCCCGTTTACGACTTCACTGTGTAGCTGCGACCCTTCAGACCGTCGCCCCCCGCCCAGGCCTCTGCTGGCGCCACAGCCCGTATCACGGCATTGTTCTGCTGGAGACCTGTCTTGAGGAGGGGCTGCCCTGTCTGACCTGTACAGCTGTGGGCCTGTCCGGCAAGATTTACGAAGGGATGGGCTCGCTGTCAATTGCTTTCAACTCCCAACATGACGTTTCTATGAGCTAAGAACCATAAAAATAACTCATGCTTTTAGCGCCCTACCAGGCTCCATCGTCTGCTCAGGTCGTTAACTTTCTAGAGTCTCGCTCAAGATACATCAGCCTGTAACAGAATCTTTAATAATTTTCCTTATATGAAAAATAGGTGAGAGCGTTAACTTGTCCTCTGCCAAGGTGAATGTAAGAAAATAAATTTAACGTTTTTTTAAGGGTACATTTAAGAAAAAAGAATTTCATTCATTCTCACAAAGAATAATTCATATTACAATTTTACTGGCTCTCTATTTGAGTGTATTTTATTACTTAACTGAGCATATATAATTAATTTAAATAAAAAATTCGCTCTCAAAAAGTACAAAAATATTTGACGCCATTTGGACGAAACCCAAAGGGCTTTTTCTTGATGTTTTATTCTCTTTATGTCTTTCCACCCTCTGGGTTTTTTGAAGTCCACCTTGAAGTCCAGGTAGCTGTCCTTCTTAGCATCTGGTCCTGTCATCTTTAATTGAAGTGGCAGAGCTTGAACAGCAGTGACTGGATGATTGGTGATCCCCATTCCTTTGGTGGTCAGTCCACCCCCACCCTGGGCACTCCAGGAGCAAATGTTTTCGGTGGCAGTTTGTACATATAGTTGGGATCCGAATGACAAAATACATTCTAAAAATGCTGTTTTCATCAGTTTATTTTTGGGTGTAAATAAATTATTCACTCCATGGTTTCGTATTTTTTTTGAAGTGATGTAATGTAAATAACATGTTATGTACCTCTAAAACACTCAAAATAAGATTTAAAAAGAATATTTTATGTTAAAAACGAAGTATATTCCCATACTGTTGTAAATGGCAATTGCTTCATTGCCATCTCTGAACGAAGTTATGAACTGCTTAATGAATGGCGCAAATAGAAGAATGTACACGCGGGATTGAACAATCACAAAGAATCCAGCGCATACAGCGTTATCTCATTCCCTCTGACACCAGCACTGTGGGCAATGTTGTGCTAGGTCAGAATCGTCTTATCTAGAGGCCACACGCTGCCAGATAAGTAGAAGCTGGAAATTCCCAGAACTGTCAGTTGCCTTAGAAGGCTTACACAGGCAAGACCTATGTTGTTTTGTATGGATGTGTGGAGAGCGAACATTGATCTCATACAAATATTATCAGATTTTGAAAATTCAAAATGCTAACAATACATAACATAACAAGAGCTATCTGAAATGTATTCTAATTGATGTACTAAATTTTTTCAGATTTTATTTCCTCTGTCTTTCTGAAAATACATCAGAAAAAAAATGTAAATTGGAAGTTAACATTTCAACAACTTCTTCTAATTTTTTGTTCATATATATTGCTAAAAATTTATTGTAAGTATTATGTGCTGTTAAATTATTCTTACCATACATTGTTGCATATTCTAAAGTCTCTTAAGCAATTGCTTCGTTAAAAGTTTCACAAAGTTTTCATAGCATTTACTGTGAAGTTACAATACTCATCCTACAAGTCATATTGAAAAGATAGATCAGATCATTCGAAATGAAATTATATAGAGTTAGGTCAGTGTGTGGTCTGATAGTGTAACTCATTTAAAATCGAGAAATGCATCATATGCTTTGAGAAAACTATTTGGAGGATTAATATTCTATGTCTCCTGTGGGAGAATTTCGTTTCTTTCATTTTTCAGGTATGTATTTTGTAGATTAAGGTGGTCATATAATGAAGAGTGAAGTAACTGATTATTTTTACAGTTTGTCTGAAATCTATCAAATATGAAATAAGGTGTATCAAATTTGGCTCAGTTATAGTAATATGTGATAGAATGGTCAAAATTTTTCTTACCACTCAGTCCTGCATCTTCTACAGCTTGTAGTTCATATAAAGATATTGGCATTCTTAGATGTTTGAGAATATTTTCTCATTGTTTTAACTCGTAATTTGGTTCATATTTAACAACCGAATTTTCATCGATTCTATTACAGATATTTGCTTCCTTAGGAATTGTATCTTTAATTTCAACTCTAGCGTCATTATAATCAGGCCACCTAAGATTTGCATCTCCAGAACTAGAAGACCTAGTAAAAATTAAAGTTAAATCTCTTTGCCACACAATTTCTTTATAATCTTTAAGAAATCCACCAAGTGGTAGATTTTAATTTATTAAGGATGCAATTTATTAAGACATTTCTAAAACAACTGTTACATAAGCACCATTACAGTCAATCAGATTGTCATTTTCAACTGTTACAGTAGTGTCTAAGTCTTGAATAGGATAAGAAGTAGGAATATCTACAGGATAATGTGGTTTATGAATTACTGGTCCACCAAATTCTGTATTAGGCTTAATAAAGCAAAAATATTAGTTTCTGAATGAAAATGATCACTATGTTTTACAAACATTCCATCAGCTATAATAAAATATATATTTATTGATTCTAATGGAATAATTTTAGGAACATCATTACAAAAAGTCTTTATATTAGCTTCAATAATTTGATTATTAAATCCTAGCAAACTTGCAGTACTATATTCCTTTATATCTATATACAACTTATCATCACTTTCATTAGTAACACTGCTTCATATTTCATCAGCTTTAATGTGGATAAATGGATTTATTGAATGAATGAATTTTTCTAATTTTTTAACTATACTGATCTACAGCAATTTCTAATGTCTCTCCATCACAATATAATTAATTATTTTTCAATGTATTAATTGGAATTAAAGAAGTTGTATAAAAAAGAAACTAATGTAACGTTTTTATAAGTTTCTCTTATTGGAACAGTTAAAATTTCTTTTAAGAACAGATGATTTAGCACTCATTTGAAATAGATAATCCATTTGTATTGGTAAAAATTTATTTGAATAAATGACAGATTTGGAAGCAAAAAGAAAAGTATTCCAGCAAAGAACTCAAAAGATAAACATGCAAACTTTTAACAAATTCTATTTTATGTGCAATAATAGGAGCAAGTGGTTGTGGAAAAATTACATTAATGATTGATAATTATATTCTAGCTACAGGATGGTTGAACTGGAATAAAATTACTCATTTGTATGTTTACTTCAAAAGTTTAGATCAACCAAAATCCTCAGAAATTGTAAAAAGATGTGAAAAATTGAAGATAAGCATAATGAAAAAATTGCTACTTTTATTGCAAATAATGATAAAATTATTCCATTAGATCAATGTCTACATAAATCAGTAGTAGTATTTGATGACTTCATTCTTGAAAATCAGAATATAGTTAGAGAATATTTTACTAGAGGAAGACATAAAGGAATAGATTGGCTCAAACTTACTCAAAACCAGCAAAACAATTAGTTAGACAATCTTAATTTTTTAAAATGTTTTCAGATAAGATGATGACAATTTAAATCATATTTATCGTGAGCTTAATGATGGTGATTTAAAATTTGATTATTTTAAAGACATGAGTGGTAAATGTTGGAATGATCATTTTGGATTTTTTATGATAGACTTGACTAAAAACCTAAATGAAGCGAACTTCAGAAATAAAATGCAGAATTTCCACAATGACATAAACCTCAAACATAAACGTTATACATAACATAAACGTTAAAAAAGAATGTCAAACATTAACGTTAGATGTTAAAAATGTATAATGTTTTTTCATCTCTAATAAACGCTTGCAAAATACGTCCTGAAACGTGTTAAAGAAGCTAAGTGGAGTAGAAGGAAAGGTGAAGACTTAAAAGAACAATAATTCAAGCTTTGGAAAAACAACCAAGAACAGAATATGAAAAATATGAGAAAGAAGATCAACCAATTATCGATGATATTGAAGAAGTGAAACAAGGAATTATAGGATTAGATGACAATGTTCTGAAAGCTATTGATGAAAACCGAACCTCTCATCATTATACAGAAGATTTTGGAGATGTACCAGAAATTAGATCTTATGGAAGTCCATAATGTGATTATACATTAAGTGAATTAGAAAGATGAGGAGCATTGGAAACGTATGAAGAAGAGACTAAAAGTAAAAACAAGTCATCCACTGTTAAAAAAATAATGGATAGTGATGCTAAAAAAGTTAATGTTAGTGAAAGAATGATAAAATATATTAATCACAGTAAAGATAAAGTTTTTGGATTGCGACCTGTTAGTATATTTAAATATGTTGGCAAATTACCAGTTGAATTCAATGGAGACAAATTAATTAATAGTGAAAAGATGTATGAAGGAACAGATGGACAATGAATCTAACTAGCGCATTGTTCTTTAACATATGAAATAGTAAAAGCTTACACAACTTCTTGATTAACTCTGACATGAAACTGGACAGTGATGAGTTATCACCACCTCCAGTGTCTATAAGTTTAAAATCGAATGGTCATTAAGGTCTGAGCGATTGTCCCTAAGTACTGGTTTGACACAGGAATCATAGAAAAACAGTGAGAAGAACGATTTATCAGAGTCAAAGTCTGTGCAAAAGGTCTGAAGGTATTTTCACATATTTTTCTATGCCTTGGCGGCACATTTTCCACCGATAGTTTTCTAAATGCGTCACTCAGTGGTAAGACAACCCCTACGCACTGATAAGTCGGGCCATGGGCTGCCTCAACACTCTGTCACATAAAGTTGCCACCCTGACTAAACGTCCCTGCACAACCAGCACAGAGCTGGGCTTATGTCACAAACTGCCAACAGTCTCAGCCAGCAGTCTGAGCCTTAAACCACTTATCTCCGAGAATATCAACATGTTCTGCCGTGGATACATTGTGACGTAGTTCGTTGGCATAGCCATGTGTATTCCCTAGGCGGTATACTACGTCAGAATCAAAGTCACTAAGCTGTGACTCCCATAAGGTTAAGGGTTTAGTTTGATACTTAAGGCACATCAGTTAGTTTGTTGCTGCATGACCTGTTGCAATTGTGAAACGCCTACCATCCAGCTAAACAATCTAAATACACTCCTGGAAATTGAAATAAGAACACCGTGAATTCATTGTCCCAGGAAGGGGAAACTTTATTGACACATTCCTGGGGTCAGATACATCACATGATCACACTGACAGAACCACAGGCACATAGACACAGGCAACAGAGCATGCACAATGTCGGTACTAGTACAGTGTATATCCACCTTTCGCAGCAATGCAGGCTGCTATTCTCCCATGGAGACGATCGTAGAGATGCTGGATGTAGTCCTGTGGAACGGCTTGCCATGCCATTTCCACCTGGCGCCTCAGTTGGACCAGCGTTCGTGCTGGACGTGCAGACCGCGTGAGACGACGCTTCATCCAGTCCCAAACATGCTCAATGGGGGACAGATCCGGAGATCTTGCTGGCCAGGGTAGTTGACTTACACCTTCTAGAGCACGTTGGGTGGCACGGGATACATGCGGACGTGCATTGTCCTGTTGGAACAGCAAGTTCCCTTGCCGGTCTAGGAATGGTAGAACGATGGGTTCGATGACGGTTTGGATGTACCGTGCACTATTCAGTGTCCCCTCGACGATCACCAGTGGTGTACGGCCAGTGTAGGAGATCGCTCCCCACACTATGATGCCCGCTCCCCACACTATGATGCCGGGTGTTGGCCCTGTGTGCCTCGGTCGTATGCAGTCCTGATTGTGGCGCTCACCTGCACGGCGCCAAACACGCATACGACCATCATTGGCACCAAGGCAGAAGCGACTCTCATCGCTGAAGACGACACGTCTCCATTCGTCCCTCCATTCACGCCTGTCGCGACACCACTGGAGGCGGGCTGCACGATGTTGGGGCGTGAGCGGAAGACGGCCTAACGGTGTGCGGGACCGTAGCCCAGCTTCATGGAGACGGTTGCGAATGGTCCTCGCCGATACCCCAGTAGCAACAGTGTCCCTAATTTGCTGGGAAGTGGCGGTGCGGTCCCCACGGCACTGCGTAGGATCCTTTGGTCTTGGCGTGCATCCGTGCATCGCTGCGGTCCGGTCCCAGGTCGACGGGCACGTGCACCTTCCGCCGACCACTGGCGACAACATCGATGTACTGTGGAGACCTCACGCCCCACGTTTTGAGCAATTCGGCGGTACGTCCACCCGGCCTTCCGCATGCCCACTATACGCCCTCGCTCAAAGTCCGTCAACTGCACATACGGTTCACGTCCACGCTGTCGCGGCATGCTACCAGTGTTAAAGACTGCGATGGAGCTCCGTATGCCACGGCAAACTGGCTGACACTGACGGCGGCGGTGCACAAATGCTGCGCAGCTAGCGCCATTCGACGGCCAACACCGCAGTTCCTGGTGTGTCCGCTGTGCCGTGTGTGTGATCATTGCTTGTACAGCCCTCTCGCAGTGTCCGGAGCAAGTATGGTGGGTCTGACACACCGGTGTCAATGTGTTCTTTTTTCCATTTCCAGGAGTGTATGTGATACCATGTATCAGGATGAGCATCTTCTTCTCTGTAGTTGGGAATTCTTTTCTGCTTCATTTAGCTGTCTCAAAGCACAGGCTGTTGGTGTTATCTGCCCTTTCTATTTCCTGTCTTAACACACACCCCAAGAATGGATCCTGCCAACACAAGATAGCATAAACTGCATTTGATAATCCAAGAAGTCTTTCAAACACTCGAAGACTTGCTCACAACCTGGAAGCATTGAGACTTCACTACCTTTCTTAACACCAGAAGGACCATACCGGTCAGTCTGACTGATGAGAGTTGTTTAACATCTAATCAGTAGCGTACATTTTTATTTATGCGCTTTATTTCTCATCACTTTTAATGTACCTTGGTGGTTTGTAATTTCTGTAAAAGATAAACGTCTATTATAAGGAATGTCGGAATTATAAATATTTTTCACCTTAAAGGAGCGCTGCCGGTCATTCTGACCGGTGAGATATTTTTTACGTTTCATGTCTGTAAAGGCGCAGCAACACACTCTTTTCTTCTGCTTAGATTATTCTGTTTCATTGTTGTGATCCTGTTCCATCCCTCCCTTTACATTGTACTTTATTTAGTGGAAGAGTGGACATGCTTTAGTTACTGTTCTCTGTTAATGCGTTGTGCTTTTGCGGAAGTTCAGCGCTCCTCCCCATAATTTTGGCGCGTTAGTGTTTTCGTCCGGATGAAGAATTACTTAGTTACATGATCAGTTTACCAGAAGAAGATTCTGAAGGATCTTTTAATGTTGTGAGTTGAATGATAGAGATGACAGAGATTATAAAGATGACACGGAATACCAGTCCCACGAAACAGAGCAAGGTGAATCATCAGAATCGAAAGATGAATATTCAGAACCTACACAACAACGTACGAATATCCCAGTGCTTACACTTAAGACGCCACTGACACCACAAATTTCTACTCGCAGCCGAGTATCTCAACAACCGGAAGTTGGAAGTGCAGAGACTGCAACCGGCGGAACTGTGTGGTGTCGAATCGCACTAGAATTAGGGCGTCACAACGTGTTGATAGAAACGTCGGGTCAACGCGTAACACTAAGAAACTTACAGTCGCATTCAGTTACTTGAGTGCATGGTGATTGTTGGTAGACAGCCCGCCGCTGTGGCTTCAGTCCGGAACCGTGCTGCTGCTACGGTCGAAGGTTCGAATCCTGTCTCGGACATGGATGTGTGTGATGTCCTTAGGTTAGTTAGGTTTAAGTAGTTCTAAGTCTAGGGGACAGATGTTAAGTCCCATAGTGCTTAGAGCCATTTGAACCATTTTTGATTGTTGGTTGACAATAATACTCTACAGAACATAAAAACTTTACAGACATTAGATCCCGAGTACTTCTCCAGGATAACACATGGGTACTTGATATTGCCCAATTAGAAGCTGCCATAGCTCTAATACATGCAAGTGGCGTGTATGGAGGAAAGAATTTCACCCTGAAACTTCTGTGGTGTCAAGTGTGTGGGCAGCCATTTTTTTCTCGCACTATGGGAAGAAATAAGGTCTTGGAAGTCATGTGATTTTTAAGATTCGATGACAAGCACACACGTGTCGAAAGACTCAACACCGATGGCTTCGCAGCAGCTACCCCAGTACCGAATTCATTTGTAGCTAACAGTATCCAGAACTATAAACCAGATGCAGTTATAACTATAGATGTACAGCTCTGTCCATGCAAACCTCGGGCCACTATATACAGTACATGGGTAATAAACTAGACAAATTTGGTTTGAAGTTCTGGCTTGCAGCAGATGGTAGTAATAAATACATTTTGAATGGATTTCCTTACTTGGATAAACGAAGTGGAAGACTCACTAATATACCTGTTGCAGAGCATGTTGTTACATGTCTCGTGCAACCTTACCCTTCGAAACGAAGAAATCTAACATGTTACAAGTTCTTCACAGCCAAACATCTTGTAGAACAGCTGAAGCAGGAGAACACAACCATGGTGGGTACACTGAAGAAAACCCGAAGAGAAGTTCCTCCATCAATGAAGGCTACTGCTGGATCTTTGTACGATAGTATTTGAAACAAATCTGGTGACACAACAATTACTTTCTAGCAGGGGAAGACAAAAAAAATGTTCTTCTGTTGAGCACAAACACAGAGGAAACTCCCTTAAACTGTGAGCTTTTACAGTTGCATTAAATTCGGAGTTTATATTCTGGACCAGATGTTTCGTCTGTACCCTGTCAAGTTTGGCTGCCGAGATGGACTATGGATGTTTTTTAGTATCTCACACCTCTACATATACCTTACTGGGTCCTGTACAGAAAGACAACAGGAGCAACAGGAGAAAAAGTTATATGGTGAATGATTCTTTTCAAATCAGAGAAATAACTGTGAAAAAACGGTTCAGATGGCTCTAAGTACTACGGGACTCAACATCTGAGGTCATCAGTCCCCTAGACTTAGAACTACTTACACCTAACTAACCTAAGGACATCACGCACATCCATGCCCGAGGCAGGATTCGAACCTGCGACCTTAGCAGCAGCGTGGTTCTGGACTGAAGCGCCTAGAACCGCTCGGTCACAGCGGACGGCGGAAGAACTGTTCCCCATGTATGTACAATCAAGGAAAAGACCTGTTCATACATTCATTGTGACCACTGAAATATGTAAGGTAACAGTACAGAAGACCTGGCAGATAGGAGCACGCAAAAGTTCGACCAAAATTAGAAGTCTATGTTTTCAGTGCAAGAAATTCATATTTCTTTCACGTGCTGAAAGTGTTCAGTACGTTTGTGCAAAATGTTTTGACAAAGATGGTGTCTGTAACTGAAAAGATGTCCCAGAGAGAAAGAAATATTATTTTCTCGTTATTGATACAGCAATTTGTGTTAATTTTTGTTTACTTTTCGTACTAAATATATGTAAACGATCTGTTTGGGACTTTGTCTGAGTACAAATCACAAGATAGAAAAATGATATTGTATAATTATATGTTTATTTGCATTTGTAAGTTTAGTTTAAATTGATTTGATATTTACAATGTATTCCTTACTTCGGTCTTTTTTGTTTAACTGAATATACTTCTTATAAATTTTTAAGCGTAACACATTGGCACTATAAGCAAAATGCACTACTGACCTATAAAGGCGCTGTACTGGTGTAATTAAAGAAGTAAAACTGAAAACAAAGAAGAAAACCATGATCAGTCAAAATGACCGGTAGCAATCCTTCCAAGCATTTCGCTAATGCCGGTCCTCCTAGTACCAACAGATAATGTAAGAGGCCTTGTTAATTCTGCAAATAATGTAAGAGGTCTTGTTACTTCTGCAAAGTTTGGCATAAGCTTCCTATAATAATTAGCCAAAGTTAAAACGGACAAAACGATTTTACACACAACTTGTACAAAGCTAAAGGATGTCGAATTAAATTCCTTTCAGCCCTCAATTTCAACCTTATTTTATTTGGCCATCAGTTTCAGCGTTTTACTACGCCACCTTCAGGTCTCTGACCGAAGTGTAAGAAGAATCTACCTCGGTTTTGTTCAAAACAGGGGCCAGCAATACTGGTATTAGTAGATAATTTATCTACTTGCTACAGTGATCACTTCAACCCGCCGAGTCGGCAGGTGGTGGTTGAAGTTATCACTGTAGCAAGTAGATAAATTATCTACTAATACCAGTATTGCTGGCCCCTGTTTTGAACAAAACCGAGGTAGATTCTTCTTACACTTCGGTCAGAGACCTGAAGGTGGCGTAGTAAAACGCTGAAACTGGTTGCCAAATAAAATAAGTTTGAAAATTGACGGCTGAAAGGTATTTAATTTGACATCCTCTATCGAACAGCTGCGTCCCACAACCATTTCTGAAAAGATGGACATACAGAGACTTGAACAAAGCTAAGGCTGTTTGCACACTATCCTCGCCGATAACATGGCCCAAATAGTGAACTTCTTTCAATGTAAACTGACTTTTCTCGAAACTAAGCCTTACTTCTGCCAGTCACAGTCGACTTAGGAAATTAAACAATGTATCATGTGTTCGCGGATGTCTTTAGAAAATACTGTAATACTGTCTAAGAACACCTTACACTGTTTCGGATTTAGGCCTTGTAATAGATAGTCCAATAGATTTTGGGACGTCACCGGTGTTTTTTTTCACATCAAATGGCATTATTTTGCGATACTAGTAATGACCAGGTGGATCTATAAAAACTATAAATCCAGTCTTAGGCCTGTCTTCCAGTGTTACCTCCAACTGATGTTACCAATTTGCAAATTCGTATTTGTAAAATAATGACAGTGTTCCAGTTTCTCCAAGGTTTCCATGATGTTTAGCATTTGCTGTGCATCAGTGATTGTAGACTGATTCAAATTTCGCCAGTTACAATAGATTCTTGGTACAATATCTACTGGTGTCCTGCCGACCCTCCCCAGGTTGGTACTTCTACTATTCAGTCAAAGAATAATTGAGCTATAAATTCTTCCATTACCTGTTAGAGGTAATGCGCTATGCAGTGTGTCTTCCGATACACTGGTATTTCATTGCCAGTGGTCATCCTGAGCTGTGTTACTGGTGCAGCTGACAATGTCTGGGGAAGTTGAATAACTACATATTCCAGTAACAATTTTTCAATTACCAACGCATCACTTCCTTGCAAATGCGACACTTTGCTCTGCAATGAGTCTAAACCAGCAGATTCTCCTGGCTTAGAACACTTTTCCTCTACCACTTACAGATTGTCTAGCAGTGTACCTCGTGATAGCTCCTGTTCCGTTGATCCAAAATTATCAACGCTGATGGGCACTACCTTGTTTCCATCTACCACTGGCACAAACAGCGAACTATGGTGTACAAAGTTCCTCATTTTCTGCTAAAGGTTCAGCCGTGCATAAAGCGTGAACTGGCAAATGTGTAGCTACAGCCACCCAGACTAGTTTCCCTGTGCTTTTCGCTATTTTAGTCTTTGAATCGAGTCGAAGGAACTGTGCACACAATTTAGTTGGCTTTCCCAACGTCTAGGGCGTACCTTGCCGGCATTGCGGTTTTTTTGGCAGTAAAACCTAAACGGAACACTGTCCTATCCAGTTCCACTATATGCTGTTCTAAATGGACTTTGGCGTAGTGTCTGCTCAGGAAATCCAATCCAATTATGATGTTGTAGCTTTCCCAGCCTGAGAGAGGGCATATTATGACTGTAAATAAACTCATAAGGTATAAAAGCCGTACTGTTGTTGTTTGAGTTACAGGCTGCAACCACATATTGCAGTATAGATTCTCAGTCACTGCGGTGACTATTTACAAAGTAACTCAACACTTTTTCGATGTTTCTGTGCACCCTTTCTGTTCTCCCATTTGCTTATGGGTATAGTGCACTTTTCCTTAACTTACGAATTTGTAGAAGTGTACACAACTCTTTTATTAAATCTGAAATGAAATTGGTACCTTAATCAGTTATCACCATCTCCAGTGTCCCTAATTCCAAAAATGGTTCATCAATGCCTGAGCTAATGTCCCTGTCCATGCCAAACTGACAGAATAAATACCATCCCCAACTACACCACTTAATGTACAATGATACAGGTTCAAGTCCTTCATACAATGTATACCTTCACTTGCTGCAGATACCTGTTATCCCATACTCTATACAACTTCATATGCTATTCTTTATATCTAGCCACTGTTTCAACACATGGCTATCCTGTGCACACATTTATTGGGTGCACTGCACACACACTGGCCACATCCTTCCTCTGTTCGATTAACACCTTGGTGCGAGTTCCAATTTGTGATCGCCCCGATCGCCCCCCCCCCCCCCCCCCCCCTGTGCTTGTGGGAACCTGCATGGACGTTCCCATTCAGAAAGTCTAGCTTTCTTACACCTCTGTTGTTGCCCAACGGTAACACACGATTTCTTCGTTAAGGACTATCTTACTTATCGTTCTCCTTGTTGCTGCATCTACTTCTGCCAATGCTATCACGGGCGCTACAGCTTCGTTTAAGGATTTTTGGATTTCCATACTTACTTTGTGCAAAATTTTGGCTGGCAAACCCCTGCTCTGCCTCCTGCAGAGTGGTCCTGTTGGCATTTCACTACTTGTCAACTAATAAACATAAATATTCATTGTTCTAATCCGTTCAACAAAACTGTCTACAGACTATCCCTGTCTTCGTGCTATTTTACTAAACTGCTTGTGATAAAACCAAGTGATTTGTTTCCTTGTATGTCATTCCAACAACCCCTCCTATATGTACTGGAAAAAATTTATCATGGCGCTTTACCTGTGCCCTGGCATCACCTGTCAACTTCAACCAAATAATATTTAGTAACCGAAAATCGTTCCATCTCCCTCCCCTGTTAGTAAATTATCTATGAAAGTAGAAATATCTTTCCCTGGTCCACCCCAAAAAGGAAGTGCTAACGCGGTGGTACTGGTATCTACGACGTATAGGGAGAGTAGGGACGCTTTAGGAGAGGACTGTTTCCTTCTCTACCCTCCGTACATACTTCTAAACTATCAGCCTGCATTTGAGCAACCTGATCAACACATGTTGGAAACCATTTTACCCAATGCTATTTGAATTACCATTTATCTTTAGTGAAAGTAACAACATTCACAAGTCCGAAGAAAGAAATAATCTCCTAAGTCCACACAACTCTTTTATTTAGTCTGAAATGAAATTGATACCGTAATCAGTTATTACCAACTCCAGTGACCCTAATTCCAAAATGTAATGGTTCATCAGTGCCTCAGCAGTTGTCCCTGTCCATACCAAACCGTTTGAATGAATACAACCCCCACCAACACCACTTAATGTAGCCACTTGAAGAGGATTTAGGTGTGCTCTGCTGGAGGATGGTGGCGTCTGGGGAGTCAAAAGGTGCTCGGTGACAACAGAATTCCACCTCGACAGCGGAGCGTTGTCGTGAAAATTCGTGAAGGTGCTATGCCCAGTGCAAACCAAGTGTGGCGTAACTATGCGACCGGCGGCCGAGCTGTGTCAGAAGCTGATGCAGGATACTGACACAGCTAGGCCGCGTGGGGACGGGCTGACTGCCTGTCCCATTCGTGGCTGGTGTTTAGATTTCCAGGGAGCGAACCCCAATCTGGCGTCTGGTATGGCGGCGTCTCAGTCGTGAAATTGTCGTAAGCGACTTTCATGATGAAATGGTTCTGAAGCTGATGCTCCTGCAAAAGTTATGGACAATGGCGAACCTGTTCAGTCTATCGAATCCTCAGACAAAGATGATGAAAATACAGACGTCCAACGTAAAAATGATCATTGTTGGAACATAGCTGTACTTAAATAGAACAATATCGCCAGTTGTTGATTACTTTGTAGTCCATATTTTAAGAGTATGGAAATAATGCATGAACAGATTTCTGAACAATTTGTGTAATCTGTGCATTTCGTTAAATGAATAGCATCTTCATCCAGTTGAACTCCAAAATAAAGTCTTGGATCCAGATCTCTTTGAAATCTCTTCACTGAGAAGTTTCCTTAATATTTTGTACGTTGTCTCCAATTTTGGATGCATTAATGCTAATATCGATCGAAAAAGTACAGGAGAGGGGAAACAAAATGAGTTTAGTAAATGAGAGTCCCATTTCATTGTAAAATATTGTTTCAGGCCAATTATCCAGAAAATAATTGAGGGTCAGTGTGACCCTGGTGTACACTTGGTATGACAATGTCAGGGATGTACACTAATGTATTTTACGGACTATAAAACACACTTTTTTCTTCGAAAAATTGCCTCCAAAATTCCATACTCGAAATTAATATAAAAATGTCCAGTGTTTTATTTAAAATTCCTGCCAGTCTTAAAAATGGCCATATATTCGATGCCGCGAGAACCCTGTCGCTATCTGGCAACACTGGATTCAACTGGCAGCAGCATTTAAAGTTTTTATGAGAGAGGAATGGAACAAATGGATGATGGATGAAACCGAACATGAATTCAGGCCGAAGGGAGCTTTAAAACAACCGACACTCAAAGAGTGTGTCAGTGGGTGGAACAGCCGTGGTCTAAGTGAGAGAAGACATTATTGTTAAGCATTTCAAGAAGTGCGGCGAAGCAACGCTCTCAGTGGCAGTGAAGACCATCTTATATATGAAGAGGACAATGATGACGACGAAGAGGAAGTCAAAGAAGAATAACACCAAGAAAGTTCAAATGACGATTTTTACGGATTTTAAAGATTAGTTCGGTTTTATAAATTAAGATTTTTTTCTCTGGCTTTACAATGATAAAATATTATTTTTAAAAAACTGCTCGGGAATTAATTTGTGTCTTATAGTCTGCAGCGTCTTATAGTCCGTAAAATACGGTACTAGGGTTAAAATCCAATATAGCAGAAAAATTATGTAAAACCCTAACGTCGTTAAAAAAATTACAAGCATACCAATAAAATGATTGAGGGTCACTGTGACTGGTGTACACGTCATATGACAATGTCAAGATCGTTTTCTCTAGTAATATAGGCTGTTGCTTCAAGTACATGAAATGTAGAGCTAAAAACACTTTTAGATTCTAATTAAAACTCAGATAATGTAAAACATATCTTAAAATAGCTAACTGCACTTGTAAAGGTGGGCTTGTAATGTTCGATAAACACGCATTATTTTTTGTTGATTATTAGACATAAGCTCCTCAGTATGGCTATTCGCAGCTAGTCACAAACAATTTTTATGTGAACTGGTTTCATATAGCCCAGTCAGCATGTTTATTTGCGCATTTTATGCGCGATACATATGTGGTGCCTCTCTACGGAAGTTACCTTATCTTAAGGGCTTATTATGTTAATCAGTTGACAAGTTCTATCCGTGAAGTTCACACTGGTGTTCTCTGATGACCATGACTTGTTATTTTATTGTTTCCGTGGTGAATATTTTCTTGACAAGAGCCAAACGGCTGTATTCTAACGTATGTTTTCAACACGGTATGTAACAGGTAAGTGTGTACTCTCGGCTTCTAATATTATATCCATATTTATTATTTCTGTTTCATTTGTCCCTTTTGTAACAATTGTGTGATTTCTAGATGACTGAATCTCCTTCTGAAGAATTTTGATAATTTTATTATTATAGAAACCTAGGTCAAGAGTTATAATAAACCTGTGTTACGCAACTGGTTGGCTGATTTTTTTCATCCTTTCCAAGAGAACCGCTTCACAGTTGCTACTTACAGCCATGTTCAAGATTATAAAAGATACACGGTGATTATAATTAAAGTCAAACTTTAAAACGCTGTAGAAATAACACCACTGGTCAGAATGATGTCAAATTGCAACGGAATATTATCGGAGAAGAGGGAAACGTATGGCAGAAGAAAAAAAAATAGTGTGAAAATTGATCAATAGATGGCGCTGCATGTGTCAGAATACGTAAATGAAAACACCTGTCATGCCCACGACCCATTGTAGCTGGAATAATAAACACGCCGGGTACACGGCTTTCTCTCCTTTCGCGTTTTCGACGTTCACCATGACTGTCTTAATGCAGGATCGCGCTCTGCTTGTAAAGCTGTATCACAAGAAAGATGACTGTGCACACGTAGCTCAGCAGAAGTTCCGGACACTGAAGGGTTTGAAAAAAGGCGTTGGTCCGATGACTGCCGTGGGTCTGGAGAAAATGATTCGGAAATTCTAAAATACGGGTTCTTTTGGTGTGCAATCTGGTAGAGGGAGAAAACGAATTGATTCGAAGGCAGTGGAAGCAGTGGCCACAGCATTGCAGGAGGAGACTAGTCGTGGAGAGCAAACATGTAGTGCACGGAGAATTGCCAGAACGTTGGACATATCCGTGAGCACAGTAAAATCCTACGAAACATCCTTTGCTATCCATTCAAAATTAACCATGTGTACGAGTTGCTTCCTGTTGACCTGCCAGCAAGAGAGCGTTGCTTTAGAATTTTTTGCTCGCATGGAAGTGGACAATGATTGGCTGTGGAAGATTTCATGGACAGACGAAGCCCACTTCCATCTGGCAAAATGTGTCAATACAAAGAATTGTCGAATACGGACAACGAAAAATGCACACACAAATCAACCAGTACCATTTCACCCTGAAAAGGTCACTGTGTTGTGCGGGTTTACGGCACCATTTGTCATAGCGCCATATTTTTTTTGAAGAGACAGGTGCCTCCGGTACCGTTATTGGTGAGCGCCATGAGTGTCTTCTGCGCAACTACGTCATTCCAGCTATCCAACAGCGTGGATGTGTGGACGGGATCATTTTTATGCAAGATGGTGCACTTCCATACATTACAAATCCAGTTAAGCAGCTGCAGAAGCGCCATTTCGGAAATGCTAGAATTTTCAGCAGCCTGGCCGTCCCAATCACCTGATCTTAACCCGCATGACTTCTGGCTGTGGGGCTATCTGAAAGACCCTGTGTTAAGTGTTCCGACAGCGAACTTAGCTGCATTGAAGGCACGTATTGCGCCACACATTCTGGACGTGACTCCGCAAATACTTCGATCAGTTGTGGAACATGCTGTTTCTCGATTTCAACTTGTTGCAGAAAACGGTAGACAGCATATTGAACATGTTTTGCGCCAGTCACGTGGAAATTAACAATCCGATTTGATTTTGATTGATGCCTTTTATGCGGTTTTTTGCCTTAGAAAAATTGAAAACTTAGGTAACTGATGCTTTTTATGTGGTCTTTGGCAACAGGACAATTAAAAACCGATGTAAATGATTTTTTTTATGTGGTTTTGGCCTCAGGACAATTAAAACGATTTTTCACATCCCTCCTTTCCGTGATGGATAGTCGTACGTAAGTAACAGTATCACACCTGTATAGCCATTCACAATGAGTTGTACAGTTTGTTTAACGTCAAACGTACATCTTAGGCACTCTTGTATGATTCATTTGTCATTTTTAGTCTACCACTATTAAATCATGATGCTTACAGCGCCATCTATTGCTACATTTTGTAACTATTGATTTTTGTTCTGCCATTCTTTTTCCCCCTTCTCCGATAATATTCCATTTCAATTTGACGTCATTCTGACCAGTGGTGTTATTTCTACAGCTGTTTGAAAGCTTAACTTTTATTATAATCACCCAGCATGGCAGTCATCCAACATCAGCCAATCATCATTGGTATTCAGTTCACGCGTCAAACCGATCGCGGCTGATGAATGCTTCTGTTTGTCGCACGATGTTTATGACTGCCTCTGTGTGTCTTTGCGCCATTGCCTTCTTATTAGTTCGCTACTTCATTACATCTCTCAATAAAATTAAAAGTGTTCTGGAAATAATATTATCTGTAATAAAAATCCAGGGTCTTCAGAGAGTTCTGAGATTACTGAATTTGCTCTGTTGAAAATATTTTACTCTTAATATGATAAGGGCGAAGATTTTCTTATTATTGCCCAGCCAGTCTGTAAAAACTAACGTGGAAGCTGTTTTTCTCATCAATTGCTTTGTTCCTTTTTTGTCATCCGTATTAATACAATCAAAATGCCTGAAATCAGGCTACAGTGCAAAAATGGCTATAAAACAAACAACATCAATATATATATGCACCATGGAAGTTAATTTTCATTGCACAGCCACATGTTCATATCCCCCGAAGTTGCTCAAATTTTCCAGCGTAAGTTTTCACTTTTTTTCTGTTTCTTTGAGATCATTCTTTTGCTATTTCCTTATGTTTTTGTTTCTTTCAGAACACCTATGTTAAACACAGAATGCTTGAAACTGAAGTACTTCGAAAATATTGAGAAGACTCTTCCGGATGATAAAGAAGGCATTCGACAGGCAAGAAAAAAGGATTGTGAGGTAAACTGCTATGCAATCTATGTGAATCCACATTATCGTTTATTCAAAAGGCACGAAACATAGAGTTAATAGCATGTGTACCTACTTTTTGCTGCTATGACGGCAATGAATCTTTTCGCTAACACATGGTACACTGCAAGCGAAATTTATTTCCAAGCTTCCTGTAACATGTTGAATAGAGGAAGCTGGGACTATTTGGGAATTGAGTCATGTGACGTACCTGTGTGTTGAGGAGGCTGTCATCGTCTAACATTTTGGATATTTCCCTAAATACTTTATCGCTGTAACTTAGTGGTATTGTATAAGTTGGCACTCTAAATAGTTTGTGTTCCTTGACTTCAAATTTGTATTGGAAGTACTTAATACGGCCTGGCTCGGATAAAAACACCTCTACCTTTTCCCGCAAAATATTTTCTAATCCCCTTTTACTTTCATCTGGAACATCTTCTACCTCTAGTAATTTCTCGTCGATTTCTTCAAGTATTTCTAATTCAATGTAAGGTGTGTTATTTTTTTGACACCTTAGAAAGACTACATAACGATGGTAGATGAATTAAACATAAAATTATATAATGCATGGGTCAGATACATGATGCAAGGACATGCTGTCAAATATGATTACACTACAATACATAAAAGGGAGATAGAATGTTGACAATAACGTCTCACACCTGTAAATATTACAGAGTTATTAGAGCATGTTTAAGACATGGGTGTCCCCTACACAAGCAGCCTCTGGTGGCTGGGGAAACGACAAGGCCTAGCTGTTCCTGCTGCTGCCGGGTGTAACGTGTACTTAATACCTGTTTATCAAGGTATCCGACATTAGCTTTTAACTAATGGGTGCACTATTGAGATTTGACAGGATGTGGAGGCTTGGACAATGCACTGGCTGGTGCCTGCAGTGATGGGAATTACAGAGCCGCGGTGGCCACAGCACATATGGGCACAGTTAAGACTATACCATCACACAGGCCATGGACTACACCCCCCCCCCCCTCTCATATTTTCTTGAATTTAAATGATCACTTAATATTTCCTGTTTTTTATCCCCATGGATGTGATAACAGCACAAGTGTAGAAAATTGTTTAAACGTGGGATATGAGTGTATTCTGTTGATGTCGTTCATATTTTTTAATGTACATACACGTTTGGAGAAACATTTCTTCTGAATTCTTTGGATTTTCTGCTGCTTTTACAACTCTAATCTAATGGCATATTGTCAAACTCTCCTTAGGCAATCTGACAGGGATGTAATTCTGCCAGTAAATTTTGAATCACGAACTATAAAAGTTAAGATAAGGTTGATGAAAATAATTATAGAAGTAGCTATGTCATGGTTGTGGCAGGCATTATGTGTCATAAATTATACTGATAAGGACAAGGCTAAATGCAGATGTGACCATTTTCAGATCATAAATTATGCTAATTAAGGGAAGAGTGACAGAAATATAGACAGAGCCAATTTTGATTTAGGTAGCCATTTTGCTTCATGATTTGTACTAATTGAGATAAAAATAGCTCAGATAAACTTCCAGTGACCTTTCTCTGTGTCATATACACACATCAAAAAAACTTTTGCATCCGAGAGTTCCGGAACCTGTACAGAAAATTGGAATATAGATCAACATAAGCATCATTTTAGCCCTTTTTATTGCTCATGAAAACCACAGATTGCATGTTGTACCACCATACACCAAGACCTTCAGAGGTTGTGGTCCAGATTGCTGTACACACTGGTACGTCTAATAGCCAGTAACACGTCCTCTTGCATTTATGCATGCCTTTATTCGTCGTGGCATACTATCCACAACTTCATCAAGGCACTGTTGGTCCAGATAGTCCCACTCCTCAGCGGCGATCCGGCGTAGATCCCTCAGAGTGGTTGGTGGGACACGTAGTCCATAAACATCCTTTTTCAATCTATTCCAGGCATGTTCGATAGGGTTCATGTCTGGAGAACATGCTGGCCACTCTGATCGAGCGGTGTTGTTATCCTGAAGGAAGTCATTCAGAAGATGTGCACAATGGGGGCGCGAATTGTCGTCCATGAAGACGAATGCCTCGCCAATGTGCTGCCGATATGGTTGCACTGTCGGTCGGAGGAGGACAGCCTTCCATGGCGCCTTCCATGACCACCAGCGGCGTACGTCGGCCCCACATAATGTCACCCCAAAACATCAGAGAACCTCCACCTTGCCGCACTCGCTGGACAGTGTGTCTAAGGCGTTCAGCCTGACCCAGTTTCCTTTAAACACGTCTCTGACGATTGTCTACTTGAAGGCATATGCGACACACATCGGTGAAGAGAACGTGATGCCAATCCTGAGTGCCGGCCGAAGTGGCCGTGCGGTTCTAGGCGCTGCAGTATGGAACCGCGAGACCGCTACGGTCGCAGGTTCGAATCCTGCCTCGGGCATGGATGTGTGTGATGTCCTTAGGTTAGTTAGGTTTAACTAGTTCTAGGGGGACTAATGACTTCAGAAGTTGAGTCCCATAGTGCTCAGAGCCATTTGAACCATTTTTGAACCAGCCAATCCTGAGCGATCCATTGGGCCCATCAGTACCGCGCTGCATTGTTTCGTGGTTGCAAAGATTGACCTCGCCATGGACGTCGGGAGTGAAGTTGCGCATCATGCAGCGTATTGCGCACAATTTGAGTCGTAACATGACGTCCTGTGGCTGCAGAAAAAGCATTATTCAACATGGTGGCGTTGCTATCAGGGTTCCTCCGAGCCATAATCCGTAGGTAGCGGTCACCCACTGCAGTAGTAGGCTTCGGGCGGCCTGAGCGAGGCATGTCTCGACAGTTCCTGTCTCTCTGTATCTCCTGCATGTACGAACAACATCGCCTTGGTTCACTCCGAGACACCAGGACACTTCTCTTTTTGAGAGCACTTCCTGGCAGAAAGTAACAATGCGGACGCGATCGAACCGCAGCATTGACCGACTAGACACGGTTGAACTACAGACAACACGAACCGTGTACCTCCTTTCTGCTGGAAAGACTGGAACTGATCGGATTTCGGACCCCCTCCGTCCAATAGGCGCTGCTCATGCATGGTTGTTTACATCTTTGGGCGGGTTTAGTGACATCTCTGAACAGTCAAAGGGACTGTGTCTGTGACACAATATCCATAGTCAACGACTATTTTTAGGAGTTCTGGGAACCGGGGTGATGAAAACTTTTATTGATGTGTGTCTTAAGATCATTAAGATAAAGCAGAATATACAGGAGTTTGTGATTTGGTTGCAGCAGCCATTTAGAGTAAAAAATTATAGAATTTAAGTAAGATGGGTCACAAATTACAGTTATTAAGATAAAGCAGGATAAATATACAGGGGAGTCACGTACAGTCTGAAAACTCTGCAAGGATGTTGTAGGGTAAGTTGTGCTGAGAAATAATTGTCAAGAAAAAAATTCGATAATTTGCGTCGTTTCCAAGTTAGCTAGCATTGAATTTACTGAACCAGGCCGCTAAGTGTGCAGATTCAAGTGACCCATCATTTAGTGTCACTTGTTCCCATAGGATAGAAGACAGTATATGAGAGTGCTCAGCCTTTGGCTCGGGTATGATCCTTACTAGCATCCCATGCTCTCTCGTTCGGTTTTGGGAAACCAAACGCCTCTGAGGCGCCGCTTGAATTTGCACGCGCAACGGCCATAATGGCTAACTGCAGGGCCAATAAGCTCGGAAACAGTGCAAAGTATAGAATTTTTTTCTTGCCAATTATTTCTCTGCATAACCACCATGCAACTCCCTCAGAGCATTTCAGACTGTTTCTGGCCACTCTGTAGAGGCATCCATGTTTTGACAAAGGGTCATAAATTATACCCAAATAAATACTAGATAAGAACTCTAGTGGGCGGAGGGGGGGGGGGGGGGGCGGGGGGTTCTTGAAACTTGAAAGTGACATATGGAGTTTGTTTCCGTAAGGGTCATAAATCATTGCGCTAAGACTGATACTGATCCAGCTGTTACGAAATACTCACACACAGTGATGGAAAGGCAACGAGACACACCAAAAATTGTCGGCAATTAGGCAGCTAAGCCTATCCTTTGGGACAGACCAGCAAATAATACAAAATGAACAAGTTTTGCGTGAAGTTAAAACTATTTGCTCAGGCCTCAAACCCGGAATTAATGCTTTCATAGACAGTGTGTCACTTATTATTGTAACCCCGAGGGTCTCATGTAGTGCCGTATGTTGTAAATTGCTGTGTGGGTATGTCCTTTCGTTCCAAGATCGATTAATCCTTCCTGTTATGCTGCTGGACTATCACGTCTGCGAGAAACGATACCTCGGGTAATTTGACTGGGCCACGTACGGTACATGGTGCGTGCGTGGATAATGCACCGCGCAATGTTTCAGCTACTTAATCTGAGTACTAATACCTTGTCTATCTTTCCAGACAACGCTAAGAGCTGTCAAGTGGATGACTTGGCGGGATATCTCAGACGTGATCGACGAGATGGTAAAAGCCTGCGTCGGCAGGAATATGCAGGTATGTACTTGAGAAAATCACTGTCTGTCAAAACCATTTCCAGTGGATCTATGTCTACGTCTATGAGATGTATGTTGACAATAACCATCTGCCTTAAATCTCATGACTTTTTTAAGATAGATGCCTCATGATTCGCATCAAAGTCTAAATCCGCTCTGTTAGATGTGTCTTCAAACGTTGTGCTTAACATTTCGTTTTTAGACGATCACGTTTTGGTGGTTATTTCTTTCAGTTTTCTGGCTAGCTGCTGCGTTATTGATTGTGAGGACGCGACAGTGTGTCAACGTTATCTAGAACAGTGGTTCAAAACTCTACGCCTCCGGGCTTGTTAACGGAGACTGCAAAAAGATAGACATACTAGACATTTTCCGTTACTATAGTGATACTGAGAAGACGAATAAAAATCCGTGGACTAATCTTCGCGATCCGTTGTAATGCATGAACCATGCATTTCTGATCGACGTAATAAATGTAATATACGAGGTGCGACAATAAAGTAATGAGACTGTTGTTAAAAAAATGTTGCTTACCGTTTTAGTCATGTTTAGTGTTGTCTCCATCAAAGTAGTTCCATTCTGATTGCACACACTTTTTCCAGTGCTTCTGCCATTGATGGTAACATTTCTGGAACTCATCTTCTGTAATATCTATCAAGACCCTCGTCACAGCTTTTTTGAACATCTTGTGTTGTTTGAAAATGGTGTCCCTTGACCGCAGTTTTGACTCTTGGAAACAGAAAAAAGTCGCACGGAGCGATATCTGGTGAAGAAGGTTGCTGTGGTAGTACTGAAATTTGTTTTGAGGTTAAAAATTGCTCTACTGACAGAGCAGTATGGGATGGCGCATTATCGTTATGCAGCATCCAATTATCAGCAATGTTGGCACGGACATGAAGAACTCTTTTACGAAATCTTTTAAAATTTCTTTGTAGTAATATTGGTTAACTGTTTGTCCAGGAGGCACCACTCTTTATGAACAGTTCTCTTTGAATCAAAGTAGCACACAAGCATGCATTTCACTTTTGACTTTGACATGCGAGCTTTTTTTGGTCTGGGTGATCCCTTTGAGCACCATTGTGAAATTTGGCGTTTTGTCTCTGGATCGTTCTGAAAAAACATCACCAGCGATAACACGGCTCAACAGTTCTGGATTCATTTCCGTTTGAGCTAACAGATCGACTGCCACATTTTTCCGTGTTTCTCGCTGTTGTGGTGTGAGATTTTTGGGGACAATTTTTGCACAAATCTTTCCCGTACCAAGATCTTCAGTTATTATTAGACGAAACGTTTCTCGATTGATGTTCAGTTCCTCTGCAATCATTTTGACGGATAATCTTCGATCAGATCGTACGAGTTCACGCACCCTGGCAAAGTTGACATCTGTCCGTGAGATTGATGGTCGTCCACTGTGGTCTTCATTTTCAATATACGTTCTGCCTTCACTAAACATTTTATGCCAACGAAAAACTTGAGCTCTTGACATTACCTCCTCTCCAAAAGCCTTCTGAAGCTTACCGTAAGTTGTCGTCGCGTTTTCACCCAATTTAACGCAAAAAGAAATAGCACACCGTTGCGCAATATTATGCGGTTCCATTTCCGTGACGAGAGACACAAACACGTGTTAACTTATTACAGCACAACTCATGATTGAGCAGTTGCATCGATGTGCCGCTTGGACTAGAAGAAGCTTATAGACCAAGGTCAAACATATTGTGCCTACACAAGCCTGCAGGGTTGCCACATCTTACAAAGAAAATCAGTCTCATTATTTTATGTCGCACCTCGTATGTAAGATAGGTACACTTCTGCTGTAGAAGAAAAGCACATATGAATCCGTGAATTCAAAAATACCAAAAGTCCACTTATCATAGGTCTGACATAATTTTTTGGTCTATCTTTAGACATTCTAAAGCTGTTACTTTATTTTCTTATGTATAGATACCACAAGATGTTTGTGTCTCGCAAAAAATTATACCAAAACAATCACTTGTTTCAACAGTAAAAAGAATAGTGTTTTTTTACTGATTTGGATATTATTTTAGTTCATTTAAATATTACACCTATTAATCTGTGTTCCATTGCGTACAAATATGTCGCGAAACTTGAAATCATGTTTATAAATATATCAGAAGATACAAGACACTAACAATTTTTTTAAAGTTTGAAACCTAGGCTTCACCCTCTGATACATCATTATCATTGTCTTGAATTTGCATAGTGGTCTGTGGGCAACGTCTTTGGCTCGTAATGAAAACGTTCTGGGCCCCGGGTCCGAACCTCACCACTACTTGAACTTTGGGTACAAGTCATCAGCAGTGGCAGCTGAGGACTTCCGGCCTAATGAGTAATCATAGTTCTCCCAACCACCTTGTCAAAGACGATGAAAATGGGGGCAGAGGTTCAGGGCACTCCCTTACCCTTGGGGTGAGAGAGAATCAGCAATGATCAAAGGCGTGAGGACGCAGAAGACAATGAAAATCACTGTATTAAAGTCACATAATGTATATCCAGAAGACATGTGGCCTGTAATTGAAAAAGTGTTATGGTGATCTCTCGATTGGCAAAACATTCCGCAATTGTCCCCTATTCGGATCTCTGAGATGGGACTGACAAAGGAGATGTGACCAAGAAAAAAATACTGAACACCTAATAAATGGGTAACGTTCTACACATAGTGGCGTGGATAGTCAAAAGTTTGAACGTAATAGGGAAGCTAGTAAATATGAAAAGAGAAATGCAAAGGCACAATCAAGGTATAGTGAGAGCCAATTAGGTCAGACAGAAGAAGAAGATTTTTGGCCAAACAAATGGCACAAAAAATGGCATAACTGGAGTAGGATTCGCTTTGAGCAGGAAGACAGAGCAGGATGTGAATTACTGTGAACATTTAGTGATAGGGTTGTTGTCATCAGAATAGACACCAAGCCAACACCGACAACAATAGTACAGGCATATATGCCGACGTCGCAAGCGGAAAATGAAGAGGTAGAGAAAGTGTACAACGAAACTGAAAGAGTAATTCAGTACGGGGATGGTGAATTGGAATGCGGTCGTAGGGGAAGAAGCAGAAGAGGGGATTAGTTCAATTCTTTTATCTTGGCGGCTCGCGCATGCCCGCCTAGACGCGGGAGATTGCTGCGTTGCCAGTTGCACACGACGCACGCGCCAAGAGAAGCAGCGCCATAGTATAGCATATTTCGCAAACTTACGTTTAGGGAAGAGCGCGCAGTTCATGAAGTAAAGCCACCACGGCCGCATTAACCCTTTCGCTGCTAGAAAGACGTGCTCCCTGCATTCCGCGCTGTGGGCGATTTTGTCACTACACTGCTCCCCTGTGCAGACACATTGTATTCCGACTGCTTTGACACTCTTTATCATTCGATTCCACAAAAACTATTTGGCTCAAAAATTAGATTTTTACCTATCTTCTTGACTGATACCTTCCCCCCATAAATGACTTCATTTTGTTTCGATGTTCAACGCAGTTATTATGCAGCATTAAATATAGTAAACCATTGCACGAAATTTTAAAGAGTTTGCAGAGGTAAAGTCCATAGAGTATACTTTCCGTATGGTCGATTTTAGTTGCCACAATGTTGAGAATGAAATGTGGACAAGATACCTATATATTTCATTTAATTTAAGTACCACATAAGTGTCGTACGTAATATTGAGAAATATTCCACCTTTCGCGACTGTAACAAAAGTTTTACTTACACTGGGCACGTTTGGCTTTATTTTAAAGCACTTCAATCAATCAAAAGGAAGTAGACAAAATATATTAAACAAAACTGTAGACTTACAAAAAACATTAGGACTTGAATATACCGTCTGTCAGTGAAGTGCTCAGAGCTATGTCAAATATAATTTTGTGTGTGGCACACACAAACAGCATTTATTTGCTAAAACACTGATGAGCCAACACAAACGTTGAATATTGTGCTACCGCAGCACAAAACTACGAAAGGTGACTTGGCAATGGAGGACACAAAATACAGTCCTCTTATGATGCTTCAAAAGAGAGAAACGCGTCTGGTCTAAATAAGTCGCTTATTACAGTTGCAGAAGATGGATATATTTTAATACCATTGGTAAAACTGCGACTGTGGAACAAAAACAAGAAATAGAACATGAATACCATTGTGTATGTGCCATACCTTTCACCGATAGAAGTGCTTTAAAGTAAAGCCAAACGCGCCGTGTGTCAATAAAACTTTTATTACAGTCGCGAAAGACGGAATATTTCTCAATATTACATACGACACCTATGTGGTACTTAAATTAAATGAGATATTGTTATACAGTATATATTATATGAAATTTAGGTATCTTGTCCACATTTCATTCTCAACATTGTGGCAACTAAAATCGACCATACGGAAAGTATACGCTATGGACTTTTACCTCTGCAAACTCTTCAAAATTTCGTGCAATGGTTTACTACATTTAATGCTGCAAATCAAAACAAAATTAAGTCATTTATGGGGGGAAGGTATCAGTCAAGAAGACGTGTAAAAATCAAATTTTTTGACCAAATAGTTTTTGTGAAATCGAATTATAAGTGTGTCAAAGCAGTGGGAACACCATGTGTCTGCACAGGCGAGAAGTGCAGTGATGACAAAATCGCGCACAGCGCGGAATGCGGGGAGCACATGTCTGCAGCAGCGAAAAAGTTAATGAAGAGGCAAAGCACTAGAAATTTCATTCAAACGAATAAAATTCGTGAAGTATGGCACTCCAATATTGTTTTTAAATAAAGAAAATTTTACGCACCGCACAAGGTTTGAACTCATAACCTTTCACTTGACAGCCTAACACCTTAACCGTTCCGCTACCTCAGCTCATCGAACAGTTTAACTCCATAAGGAGTCTAACACCTCATGCAACTACTTATAAACACTGTTGGTATGACTATGAATTACTCACGCTTCGTCGAAGTACAATAGGAAATAAACAATTACCGCTGTTCTTTATTGCGAAAAAGCAGTTTGTGAGATTGAAACAAACACCTTTCCTTGCTATCGCCTGAATTAGGAGTCTTATTGCTTGTTTGGTTTAATTAATAGAATATGAAGCAATTGGTATAAAGAATGCTTTTTCCAAACTTTCTATAAAAGAAAGTCTGCTATCAAGACATTGCTTTTGTTCTATTACTTTATTTATGACAGAACGTTTCTAAAACTGAAGACACTCGTCCGTGCTCTGCACTGCAGTCGAGATCTGACAACGTCGTTCTCTGTTCATTGGCTGACTGTGTTTTGTGACGTCAGATGCGCAGAACGAACCTAAACTCGGCCGCCAAGATATATGACGCGCACTTTAGGAACGGGAGAACAGGAAGACTAATTGAGTTCTGCAACAAAATTCAGCTAGTAATAGCGAATCCTCTGTTCAAGAACCACAAGAGGAGGAGGTACACTTGGAAAACGCCGGGAGTTCGGGAAGATTCTAATCAGATTACATCACAGTCCGGCAGATCACAATCTGACAGACATTCGAAATCATACAATAGATTGTAAGGCGTTCCCGAGAACAGATATAGACTCAGATCTCAATTTAGTAATGGGGAGGAGTAAACTATAGTTTAAGAGACAAGCCAGGAAAAATCACTGGGCTAAGAGATTGGATACGGAAGTACTAAGTAAGGAAGAAATATGCTTGAAGTTCTCTGAGGCTATAGATGTTGCGGTAATGAATAGGTTAGCAGACAGTTCAGTTGAAGAGGAATGGGCACCCCTAAAAAGGGCAGTGGCAAAAGTTGGAAAGAGAAACATAGGTATAAGGAATGTAACTGCAAAGGAACCCTGATTAAGAAAAGAAATACTTCAGCTGATCGACGAAAGAAGGAAGTACAAAAATGCCACATTTAAACGAACGCTGAATCTCCAAGACTGGTGATTTTTCACAGAAAATCGAAATGTTGGGCGGTCTTCAACGCGAGATGTTTGTATAGTTTGCACAACGAAACTTTGTCTCCATACCTGACAGAAAATCCAAAGATATTCTGGTCATATGTGCAGTGTGCTAGCGGCAAGAGATCTCTGCGCGATAGCAATGGAAATACTATAGACGATAGTACTGGCAAAGCAGAGTTACTAAACACAGGCTTCCGAAATTTCTTCTCCAAAGGAAACGAAGTAAATAGTCCACAATTGGAATCGAGAACAGCTGCCAACATGAGTAACGTAGATTCTCAAATGGTTCAAATAGCTCTGAGCACTATGGGACTTAACATCTGAGTTCATCAGTCCCCTAGAACTTAGAACTACTTAAACCTAACTAACCTAAGGACATGACACACATGCATGCCCGAGGCAGGATTCGAACCTGCAACCGTAACGGTCGCACGGTTCCAGACTGAAGCGCCTAGAACCGCTCGGCCACACGGGCCGGCAAGGTAGAAGCAGATATACTCGGAGTAGTAAACAAACTTAAATCATTTAACAAATGCAAGTCTTCCGGTCTAGACTGCGTACTAGTTAGATTCCTTTCAGAGTATGCTGATGCAATAGCTCCGTACTTAACAATCTTATACAACCATTCACTCGACGAAAGATCCGTACCCAAAGACTGGAAAGTTGCACGGGCCACGCCAGTATTCAAGGAAGGTAGTAGTATTAGTCCACTAAATTACAGCCCCTTATCAGTAATATCGATATGCAGCAGAATTTTGGACCATATATTATGTTCAAACATTATGAATTGCTTCGGAGGGAACGGTCTATTAACATATAGTCAACACGGATTCAGAAAACATCTTTCTTGTTAAACACAACCAGCTCTTTATTTACACGAAATGCTGAGAGCTATTGACAAGGGCGTTCAAATTGATTCCATATTTCTAGATTTCCAGAAGGCTTTTGACACTGATCCACATTAAGGGGTGTAGTGAAATTGCATACTTATGGAATATCTTCTAAGTTATGTGACTGGATTCTTGATTTCGTGTCAGAGCTCACAGTTCGTAGTAATTGGCGGAAAGTCATCGAGTAAAACAGAAGTGGTATCTGGCGTTTCCCATGGCAGCGTTATAGGCCCTCTGCTATTCCTTACCTATAGAAACGATTGAGGAGACAATCTGAGTTGCCGTCTTAAAGTTGTTAGTAGATGATTCTGTCGTTTATCGTCAACTGAAGTAAGCAGAAGATCAAAACAAACTGCAAAATGATGTAGAAAACATATCTGCATGATGCGAAAATCGACAATTGAACCTAAATAATGAAAAGTGTGAGGTCATCAACATGAGTGCTAGAAGGAATCCGGTTACACCATAAATCAGACTAATCTAAAGGACGTAGATTCACCTAAAATACCTAGGAATTACAATTACCAAGAACTGACATTGGAATATTTACATAGAAAATGTTTTGTGGAAGGCGAACCAAAGACTGCGTTTTATTGGTAGAACACTCAGAAGATGCAACAGATCTACCAAAGAGAATGCGGACACTACGCTCGTCCGTGCTCTTTTTGAGTACTGCTGCGCGGTGTGGATTTCTTTGCCCCTTAATGCCTGAATAAATTTCTAGATGAAAGATAAAAATCAAGAACCACGGTGCGTTAGATGTACTCGAAATACTCAGGATAATGAAGCACTTGTCAGAACCGTTGGTAGCTTCATGAAGAATCAGCTTCTATCGACACTAGTATTGAAAAAAAGTGAACCTTACAGTTTTTAGCACAGCATTGGTATGATGCGGATTTGTGACATTTGGGATTAAGGGCTTAACAGATAGCATTAACGAAGTACATAGTGAAAGTTCAAAGAAGAGCAGCACGTTTTGTGTTGAGAGTGTGTCACTGACGTGATACAGAATTTAGGGCGGACATCGTTTAAACAAAGGCGTGTTTCGTTGAGGCGGAATCTTCTCACGAAATTTCAATCACCAACTTTCTCCTCCGAATGCAAAAATATTTTGTTGACGCCGACCTACATTAGAAGAAAATATCATCAAAAATAAAATAAGAGAAATTAGAGTTGGCACGGAAAAATATACGTGTTCGTTCTTTTCCACGCGCAGTTCTAGATTGGAATAACAGAGAATTATTGTAACTTGTCTGACGACGTTATAGAAGAAGAAACAGGAATCTACAGGGAAGAAATAGGGAAACCAGCAGTGGAATCAGAATTTAAAAGAGCTTTGTATTATTGAAGATCAAATAACACAGATGGGATAGATAACATTCCATCTGAATTTTCAAAATCATTGGGAGAAATGGCAACAAACAAGTATTCACGTTGGTGTGTAGTATGTATGAGACTGGCGATATATCATCAGACTTTCGAAAAACGTCATCCACATTATTCCAAAGACAGCAAGGGCTGAGAATGGCGAGAATTAGCGTACAATCAACTGAACAGTTCACGCATCCAATTTTCTGGCTGGAATAATATACAGAAGACTGGAAAAGAAAACTGAGACTCTGTTAAATTCATTCAGTTAGTGTTTAGAATAGGTAAAGTCATCAGAGATGCAGTTCTGCTGTTGCGGTAGATACTGGAAGCAAGAATGAAGAAAAATCGACATCAGGGATTTTCTCTGCCTCGTGATGACTGGGTGTTGTGTGCTGTCCTTAGGTTAGTGAGGTTTAAGTAGTTCTAAGTTCTAGGGGACTGATGACCATAGATGTTAAGTCCCATAGTGCTCAGAGCCATTTGAACCAAAAATCGACACACGGGAGCCAGGAAAAATCGGTAGACACTGTTAAATGGTGCAAAATGTTCGGGGTTTTAGAAGAATAGGGGTAAGCTATAGGGAAAGACTGGTTTTACACTATATGTACAAGAAGCAAGTGCGAATAGTAAGGCTGGAAGACAAAGAACGAAGTGGTAGGATGAGAAAGGGCATAAGATAGGGATGTAGTCTTTCTTCCGTAATGTTCAATTTATACATCGAAGAAGCAATGACGGAAATAAACGAAAGAGTCAAGAGTGGGATTAAAATTCAAGGTGAAATGATATCAGTGATAAGATTTGCTGATGACATTGGTACCCTGAGTTGAATATAACGGACTGTCTAGTGAGTACAGAATACGGACTGAGTGGATATCGAAGAAAGACTAAAGTAATTAGAAGTAGTAGAAATGAGAACAATGAGAAACTTAACATCAGAGTTGGAATTCTGCTACCTAGGAGGCAAAGTAACCTATGATCGACGGACAAATGAAGACATAAAAAGCAGACTAGCACAGGAAAAAAGGGCATTCCTGGCCAAAAGAAGTCTACCAGTATCAAATAAAGGCCTTCATTTGAGGAAGAAATTTCTGAGAATATATGTTTGGAGCACAGCATTGTATGATACTGAAACATGGACTTCGAGAAAAGTGAAAATTTAATTTATGCAATTACAAACACGTTATTGAAAAGCAAAACAAGGTGGTGTTCTCCTGTTTCCTCCCGGACTGCCGATAGTTGCCTCCAGCCTCCTGTTGACATGCCGTGCAGAAGGCCCCGCCATTCCTGGTAAGACTTGCATGTGTCAGCGGAGGCGTAGCCGCTCCTCTCTGCCAGCAGGGATCACGGGCGGCACTTTATGCAATACTGACCATATCACGTCGGCATAAAGAGCCGTTCCGAACGACAGTGGCTCACTGCCCCGTGACCCAGAGGTGGTCCTGACCGAGACCGCTACTGATTTCAAAGTTGCAAAACTGGCAGCCGCGGAATTGTGCCGCGTTCATCACGTAAGTTCTTCTCTCCCCCAAAACATTTTCATTGGGTAGGAGATTCCTGGTTAGGGAACTCGCAAAGACAATACGGTGAGGCGACGTAATGGCATGATCGAGTGGCACTGATGACCGGGAGGGCCCATCAGGAAAAGTTTTGCCCCCGAGTTGCAAGTCTTAGTTCAGGTGAGGCCACATAGGGCGACTCGCGTGTCGGTGATAATGAAATGGTGATGAGGACAACACAACACCCAGTCCACGAGCGGCAAAAATCATCAACGAGGGACCGGAATCGATCCTGAACGCGCTGTAGGGGAGGCAAACACGTTGCTATTCAGCTATGCAAGCCTACGCATGGGTGACAAAAATCAAAAGATAGCGATATGCACAAAAACAGATAGCTGTAGTATCGAATACAAAAGTTATAAAAGGACAGTGTATTGGCGGAACTGTCATTTGTGGTCCTCGACTCAAGTGAAAACGTATCCGACGTGATTGGCCGCACAACGGAAATTAACAGCCTCCGTCCGCAGAATAGCAGCTGGAACTAGACGCATGGGACATTCCGGGATCCATAGTGGCAAGTGTGTGCCGAGAATACCAAATCTGAGGCATTACCTCTCACCACGGACAATGCAGTGGCCGATGGTTTTTGCGACCCAGAGCAGCGGCGATTCCATAGGGCTGTCAGCGCTAACAGACAAGTAACACTGCCTGAAATAACCACATAAATCAATGTAGGACGTCAGGACAGTGCGGCGAAATTTTGGCGTTAATGGGGTATGGCAGCAGACGATCGACGCGAGCGCCTTTGCACACAGCGCCCCCCTGGGTTCCTGGGCATACCAGTTGGACCCTAGACGACTGGAAAACCGTGGTCTGGTCAGATGAGTTCCGGTTTCTGTTAGTAGCAGCTGATAGTAGGGCTGAAGTGTGGCACAGGCATCACGAAGCCACGGTCCCACGATGTCAACAAGGCACTGTGCAAGTTGGTGGTGGCTCCTTAATGGTGTGGACTGTTTATACGGAATAGACTGAGTCCCCTGCTGCAGCTGATCATTGACTGGAAATGGTTACGTTCGACTACTTGGAGATCATTTGCAGTCATTCATGGACTTCATGTTCCCAAACAACGATACAATTTTTATGGATGACAATGCGCCACGGCACTGGGCCACAGTTGTTCGCGATTGAAGAGCATTCTGGACCATTCAAGCGTGTGGTCTGACCATTTATGAGACATGATCGAGAGGTCAGTTCGTGCACAAAATGTTGCAACGACATCACTTCCGTATTATGGACTGTTACACAGGCATCATGGCTCAGTATGTCTGCAGGGGACATCCAACGACTTTTTGAGTCCGTGCCATGTCGAGTTGCTGTACTACGCCGGGAAAAAGGAGGTCCGACACGATATTACATGGTATCCCACGACATATCACCACAGTGTATTATTGCCGCCACTCCACAGTAAACTATAGTTAAATCAAACTGCTGAAGATTCTCTTTTCTTTTAGCGTACCCTTGTTTCCAATCAAGAATTAGGTTAAGAGGTAATGAAGATCTACCGTTCCTTCCTTAAAAATATAAAATTGAATATACATAATGAGACTCATACACTACTGGCCATTAAAATTACTACACCAAGAAGAAATGCAGATGATAAAAGGGTATTCATTGGACAAATATATTATACTAAAACTGACATGTGATTACATTTTCACGCAATTTGGGTGCATAGATCCTGAGAAATCAGTACCCAGAACAACCACCTCTCACCGTAATAACGCCTTGATACGCCTGGCTGAGTCAAACACAGCTTGGATGGTGTGGGGGTACAGCAGCCAATGTAGCTTCAACACGATACCACGTTCATCAAGAGTAGTGACTGGCGTATTGTGACAAGCCAGCCGCTCGGCAACCATTGACAAGACGTTTTCAGTTGGTGAGAAATCTGGAGAATGTGCTGCGCAGGACAGCAGTTGAACATTTTCTGTACCCAGAAAGACCCGTACAGGACCTGCAACATGCAGTCGTGCATTATTCTGCTGAAATGTGGGATTTCGCAGGGATCCAATGAAGGGTACAGCCACGGGTCGTAACACATCTGAAATGTAACGTCCACTGTTCAAAGTGCCGGCAATGCGAACAAGAGGTGACCGAGACGTGTAACCAATGGCACCCCATACCATTACGCTGGGTGATACGCCAGTATGGCGATGACGAAAACACGCTTCCAATGTGCGTTCACCGCCATGTCGCCAAACACGGATGCGACCATCATGAGGAAAATAGAATCTGGATTCATCCGAAAAAAATGACGTTTTGCCATTCGTGCACCCAGGTTCGTCGTTGAGTACACCATCGCAGGCCCTCCTGCTGTGATGCAGCGTCAGGGGTAACTGCAGCCATGGTCTCCGAACTGATAGTCCATGCTACTGCAAACGTCGTCGAACTGTTCGTGCAGATGGTTGTTGTCTTGCAAACGTCCCCATCTGTTGACTCAGGGATCGACACGTGGCTGCACGATCCGACCTTTGTCAAAGTCGGACACGTGATGGTATGCATTTTCCTCCTTACACGAGGCATCACAACAACGTTTCCCAGGCAACGCCAGTCAACTGCTGTTTGTGTATGAGAAATCGGTTGGAAACTTTCCTCATGTCAGCACGTTGTAGGTGTCGCCACCGGCGCCAACTTTGTGTGAATGCTCTGAAAAGCTAACCATTTGCATATCACAGCATCTTCTCCCTGTCGGTTAAATTTCGCGTTTGTAGCACGTCATATTCGTGGTGTAGCAATTTTAATCGCCAGTAGTGTACATGTCCATAACTATGCCAGTTCGTCTGGGCACCCTATTTTAACAATAGGGTATCAAAACAATTCCCCCCTTTCTTTCATGGGCTTGAAAAAATACATATTACTTATTAGGTTCTCTTACGCCTTTAATGCAAGTGTAAGGTTTAACTTGTGACAAGGGAGTACGGAAAATTCTACTCTCTCGTTTTCTGACCAGCATGTTGAGTGGACGTACAAGCCGGAGGATGTGTACTGGACCCGTAAACATGGGAAGTAACTTCCGCATTACCTTGCTTTAAAGACCGCCTGGCAGCTCTGGACTCAGGGCACGTTACCCAGTTGTAAGTGAGTAGGACGTATCCCTCATTATACTTGTTGGCTTCTCTCAAGACTACACCTCAGATTAATTCTCGCTCGTTTCCTTTCGTATCGCATCTGCTTTTGCATCAGTTTTCTCAGGTAACAGCTGGTTGTTTGACCACAAATGTTGTTTGACCACAAATTTGCTCGTTGCAAGTTAGGCTTAGCGAGAGACTGTGAGGTTCGAGTAACGCAATATTGAAGGCAAAACCGTACCAATGAAGCGAGTAGACTCACCTGACCTGGAATGATCTTGATGATAGTACGCTAGTGAGGGCGGAGCGAAAATTGCAGTTGACACGCTCCACAAATGAAGGGTTAGGGTGGTAAGGCGTTGTGGTGGTATATGCAATCTCATTTCGAAACAGAAACCCTGAAACGGCCTCGATCTGAATGCTACGGCATTATCACAGAGTAAATACTGATCGATGGTACCAAACAAGGAATGTAAATAGTTAATAGCCCTGTGTGCAGTCATATCATGGGTCTGAAATAATCCGAAAAAAGCAGGTGAAGGCATCCACAACAACTAGAACGAACTATTCTCGACTTGAGAGCCCGGAAGAGGGCCTACATAATCTAAGCATAATCTCTCTATAGAGGCGTCACCGTTTGAGAAGCTAGCAATCTCTGTCAAACACTCGTCATTGGCTTCATCATTACACAGATCTTGCCAGACTAACTACTCTGTCATTTCGTTGTCCAGATAACACTTTCAGGAACCTTCATCCGAACTTTAAATATTCATAAATGGCCGCGAGTGACGGCTTGTGATATCATTTACATATTAAGTGGGCATGGTATCTAGAGCATGAAATCAGATTAACATCCTCCACATTGTATTGATTTAAATGCTACTTAAGACATATGTAACAAAATTCAAGACTGGAATGCGGTGTAGCAGATGGTTTAGCACAGTGATTAGAAAGAAAGGACCGACAATATATCAAAGATCAGTTCAATGAGTTTTGTTCTATTTTGGCCTCTATATAACTGAAACGCGTCTCGCGACGAATATTTCGGCAACGGTGGAAAAGAAGTCACCATAAGCTATCTCTTCCAGCAGGAATACTGACTATTGCCACTTTTATACCTTTTACAACATCGTATAACAATGTTGTCCTTCTATATTTACGATGCAGAAGCTGGTAGTGAAGAAATTTTTTTTTATTTTCTTTCCATTAAGCGTTTCTTTATAAGAAAGTTTTACTGTCCATTTGTAAGCGCCGTATTCGCTTGCATTCACTGCTGTGCTATCGTGGTTTCAGACTGGTGTTTTAGGAACCTTTCTAAAAATTATAACGACTGTCTGCTATTACAGTTAGCGATGTCAGAGTTAAATGCCATACGTACTTATTTTATTCTCCCTCTGCCAGTACTGCAAATTCATTTCTTAATCTGTCTTCATCTCTTCCGCTGTGCACCTTATTGAACAAAAGATGCAGGAAGCAGGAGCCGTTGAGACTACTGAGGTATTTTCCTTCCCGTGAAATGGTTTTCAAGCCTCAAGAGGGCCATCTCTCATATGTCAGCCTTTACATAAAAAGTATGTCACATATTCCTGTGATAAAAGCTCTTGTTATAATGTCACATTTAAAATTATGAGAATAAAGATTTCGATCAGTTTCATTCTCAAATTTTTGGAAATATTCATTGTTCAGTTTGCACTAGCAACCAAAACCCCCACCTCCACTACAGCCCCCAATTCTTTAAAGATTCGAACTTCCATTTACAAAACAGCTCTGTTTTAGAAAACCTAGTTCCCAAAGATTTCGCTATTTATGACTTCATATCTCCTTTAATTATAACAACAGTCATTTTGCATCTGGGATATGATGCATCAAGGTGTGTAGAATCCGAATATACCTTTCAAAATGTTCTGGCACGTACCATTTTTTTTTTTAGTTTTTAAAGGATTTTTATTTTTCGTATTCAGTATTTCGCTTTTTGCTGTTTTTCTGCTTTGATGTTTAATTGTTTGTTTATGGTTTGCAGAGGACAGCTAGAAAAACTACTAATCGTCAGTAAATGGTTGGTGTGGTAATCCAGCACTGTGAAAGAGATTCTCAGTGAGTGTTTCCTGTGAAAGATACTGAAAACTTTTTGTGTTTAAAACTCATACTAAGAAAAATGGCAATTAGTAAATCTTGTTACTGTCTAAACCACCCCAACAACTTTTGTTATGTGTGTGGAACATTTATTCTAAAAGCCCAAGGAAAACCAATTACTGATTTGGTTAAGAAGGCATATGAATTGTATTTCGATTGTCCTGTTGGTGATCAAGATAAAAATTTTGCACCTCATATTGCCTGCTTAACCTGTACTACAACCTTCACCGAGTGGCTGAGAGGAAAACGCCGACCATGCCATTCGCTGTTCCGATGGTGTGGGGTGAGCCTAATGACCATTATTCAGACTGTTACTTCTGTCTTACAAATATTTCGGGACATTCAAGCAAAACTAGACATAAAATAAAATATCCAAATGAATCTGCACTGCATTTTCCTGTGCCCCGTGATGAGGGGCTGCCTGTTCCTGTCTGTAACTTGAAAGCCACCGAACCAGACACCATGCCAAGTGAATCAGAAAGCATTGAACATATAGAAGAGTACTGCCATCAACATCGTGATACTTCGCCTCAGCTCTTTAATCAAAAGAAACTGAACGATTTGGTTCGCGATCTAAAACTTTCGAAACAGCAAGCTGAACTCTTGAGGTAGAGACTGCAAGAAGGGAACATTATAGCTCTAAGAACAAAAGTTTCCTGTTTCATATCAAGGGGTGCTTCCTTCGCTGAATATTTAGATATGCAGAATTCAATGTGTATATGTAGAGATGTCAATGGTCTGATGATGCAGCTAGGTGTACAACATAATCCACAGGAGTGGCGACTATTTATTGACTGCAGTAAAACCATATTGAAAGCAGTACTACTGCATAATGGCGATGCATTTCCATCGGTACCTTTGGCTTACGCAGTAGACGTGAAAGCAACTTATGAAACCTTGGCTTTGCTGCTAGACGCAATCAAATATAAGGATTATGAATGGCAGCTTTGCTGTCATTTAAAAGTTGTTGCACTCCTTACAAGTTTACAAGCTGGATTCACAAAATACTGCTGCTTTTTGTGCCTTGGGACAGCCGTGTCACCAAGAACCACTACACAGTCAAGGAATGGCCTATTAGGAAGGCATATGTTCCTGGAAACGTGAATGTGAACAATACCCCATTGGTTGAGCCCGATAAAATCATTTTGCTTCCCCTTCATGCTAAGTTGGGCTTTATCAAGAACTTTGTAAAAGCTCTGGATAAGGAAGGTGAGTCCTTCAATCACTTAAAATAAAAGTTTCCCAAATTAAGTGAGGCAAAACTGAAAGAGGATATATTTGTTAGACCACAAATAAGAAAATTGCTGAAAGATCCAACCTTTGGTACCAAACACACATATATCCAATTAGCTGCTTGGTCTTCTTTCAAAACAACTGTGAAGGGCTTTTTGGGTAACAGAAAAGGCAAAACTTACGTCACCATTGTGAATGATCTGTTGGACAGCTATAAGAACCTGGGGTGTAAAATGTCGCTTAAAATTCACTTTTTACATTCTCGTCTTGATTTCTTCCCGGAAAATTTGGTTCAAATTGCTCTGAGCGCTATGGGACTTAACATCTATGGTCATCAGTCCCCTAGAACTTAGAACTACTTAAACCTAAGTAACCTAAGGACATCACACAACACCCAGTCATCACGAGGCAGAGAAAATCCCTGACCCCGCCGGGAATCGAACCCGGGCGCTGGAAGCGAGAACGTTACCGCACGACCACGAGCTGCGGACGGAAAATTTGGGAGCCGTAAGCGATGAGCATGGTGAACGCTTTCACCAAGACATTCTTACCATGGAACACCATTACCAATGCCATTGGAACCCTTCGATGATGGGTGACTACTGCTGGGGTCTTGTTAGGGAGAGTGATGAAACGGCAAACAAAAGAAAAGCTCCATCTTTGCAATTTTCAAAAACCAAAGATGATTAAAGGTGAAAATATCTTCTAAACTAATTTGGACCTTTTATTGGTATAATCCCCATGTACACGAGGGTCACTCCAAAAGAAATACACACTATTTTTGTAAAAATGCAGTTTTCATTCTGCATGTTTGAAAGTTTTACAGTGTGTAGATACATCCTTCCTCCTTGTTTTCAAACTTAGTTCAACCTCTTCCCGTGAGTGGAACCGTCACAGCACGTCTTCAAGATGGCTGCTACACTTGACGTTCGTCAGAAGCAAAGTGCTGTCATAGAATTGCTGTGCTGTGAAAACGAGAGAATGGGAAACATCCACAAGAGGTTGAAAAAGGTGTATGGAGATGCTGCTGTCGATCGCAGTACAGTTAGTCGGCGGGCAAGCAGGTTCGTGATGAAAGCGGGCACGGCAATATTGAGGATTGTCCTTGCAGCGGCAGGCCTCGTACTGCACACACTCCAGACAACGTGCAGAGAGTTAACGAATTGGTGACTGCTGACAGACGCATCACAGTAAACGAATTGTCACGCTACGTTGGGATAGGGGAAGGAAGTGTTTGCAGAATACTGAAAGCGTTGACATTAAAAAAGGTTTGTGCCAGGTGGGTTTCCAGGATGTTGACAGTGGTTCACAAAGAAACAAGATAAACGGTATGCAGCGAACTTTTGAAACAGTACGAGAATGGTGGAGATGAATTTCTTGGAAGAATTGTGACAGGTGATGAAATAGGGCTCCATCATTTTTCACCAGAGACGAAGAGGCAATCAATGGAGTGGCATCATGCAAATTCACCCAAGAAAAAAATATTCAAGACCGCACCTTCTGCTGGAAAAGTTATGGCTACGGTGTTTTTCGATTCCGAAGGACTTTTGCTTGTGGACATCATGCCAAGTGGAACCACCATAAATTCTTATGCTTATGTGACGACACTGAAGAAACTTCAAGCACGACTGAGTCGTGTTCGACCACATCGTCAAAAGCAGGATGTTTTGCTGTTTCACGACAATGCACGGCCACATGTCAGCCAAAAAACCGTGGAAGCGATCACAAAACTCAGATGGACAACACTGAAACACCCGCCTTACAGTCCTGACCTGGCTCCATGTGGCTATCATCTCTTTGGGAAACTGAAAGACTCTCTTCGTGGAACAAGGTTTGAAGATGATGACTCCCTTGTGCACGTTGCCAAACAGTGGCTCCAACAGGTTGGTTCAGAATTTTACGGTGCTGGAATACAGGCACTGGTTCCAAGATGGCGTAAGGCAGTTGAGAGGCATGGAAATAATGTGGAGAAATGAAAATACTGTCCCTAAAGAATGTATCTACACACCGTAAAACTTTCAGACATGTAGAATAAAAGATGGATTTAAAAAAAGTAGTATGCATTTCTTTTGGAGTGACCCTCGTACATACAAAATAGTATTGATGTCAAACGTTCTGAAAGTGTATTTTTGTTTGACTTAATTGTGTGAATTCTCGTTATTACCATTTTTTATTCTGCCGTGTACCTAGGAAATGTGACGTCCTAGAGAAAAACTGATTTTACCAGTGTATTCAGCACCCCAAAATTAGGTAAATCCACCCATTTACAAACCAGATGCGGAAAAAAGTTTAAATTTGTTAACAAGTGTGATATGCCGTACGATGTTGTAAGTTTTCAGTTTCTTAAGTGATCAGTCTTATGACTGGTCTGATGTGGCCTCTCCTGCGTTGGCCTCTTCATCTCGGAGTAGCACTTGCACACTATGTCCTCAGTTATTTTCTGAATGTATTCCCATCTCTGTCTTCCACTACAGTTTCTACCCTCTGCAGTCCCCTCTAGTACTACGGGGGTTATTCTCTGGTGTCTTAACAGTTTCCCTATTCCTGTTCCTTCTTCTTGGCAGTGTTTTCCGTATGTTCCTTTCTTCGCCGATTCTGCGGAGCACCTCCTCATCTCTTGTCCATCTGATTTTCGACGTTTTTCGTCACGTTACAATCCAAATGTTTCGATTCTGTTCCAGTTTTGCTACTGTCCATGATTCACTACCGTACAACGCTGTGTTCCAAACGTGCCTGCCCTACTTGGTTTTCTATGTTCTCCTTGCTTCGTCCGTCATGTGGTATTTTATTTTCAAAGTAGGGCAGTTCCTTATCTTCGCCTACCTCGTGATCCCCAATTCTGATGCGAGGTTTCTCCCTATTCTCATTTCTGCTACTTCTTATTAGTTTCACCATTCTTCGGTTTACCCGCAGTCCATATTCTGTATGCAATAGACTGTTCATTCCAGTGAACAGCTCTCGTAAATATTCTTCACTTTCACCAAGGATAGTAATCTCATCAGCGAATCTTTTCGTTGATATCCTATCAATCTGAGTTTCAATCTTACTCTTGAACCTTGCTTCTTTACCCGTCATTGGTTCTTAGATGTATAAATTGAGCAGAAGGGGCAAAAGACTGCATCCCTGTCTTACACTCTTTTTAATCCGAGGACTTCGTTCTTGGTCTTCCAGTCGTACTGTTCCCTCTTAGATACTCTACATATGTACAACGTGACCTAAAATTCCGTTAACATTTGAAAATACACTATGTTGGTAGAGAGGTAAAAATTGACACACATGCCTGAAATGACATAGGGTTTTATTGAAACGAGTGAAAAACTGGCCAACAGATGGCACTGGACAGCAGCACGTCAGTGACGTCGCATGAGAATCGTGTATAAATTGAACTGTTGAGAAAGAAGGAGTCAGATTATCCTTAGGCTGCCTGATAAACGCCTGCTGAAAGCTACAACGCTTATGCAGTATGGCGCTCCACTCCTTATTGCCACACGTGTAATAGATCTCTTGCACACATCGTTTGGTGAGGATTGCCTGCTAAGTCACCACATCCGTCATGCTTGGTCTTCCAGGTTCGAAAGCACCATCCGCGTGATTATTGGTAGTGGGGTTACCTGAAGTTGTAAGACTACAACAATCATCCGAACTCATTAGGGTTGTTAAAAGACAACGTCCGTCGGCAATTTATCACCATACCTACTGATATGTTGTACAGGGTCGTTCTCTACACGTATTGTTGATTAATAACGGCCGACATGTTGAGTAGTTGACTTTTTAGTTTTAATAAAACCTCACGTCGTTTCAAGTATGTGTGTTAATTTTTACCTCCCTGCCTACATTATTATGTAAAGTACTGAATTTCCAACTTTTAACGGACTTTTGGGTCACCATGTACTTCACCCGTCTTTCCCTGTAGCTTATCTCCATTTTTCTCACAGTTTCGAATGTAACGTACCAGTTCACACTGTCGAACTCTTTTTCTAGATCGACAAATCCTATGAGACTACATCATTGTTTCTTCAGTCTTTCTTTCATTATCAAACGCAACGTCAGAACTGCCTCTCTGGTGCCTTTACCTTTCCTGTAGCCAAACTGATCGACATTTAACAGATCCTCAATTTTCTTTCCCATTTTGTTTTTTATATTATTCTTGTCAGCAGCTTGGATCCATGAGATGTTAAGCTCATTGTACAGTAGTTTTCGCACCCATCTGTCCTTGCTATCTGCGGAATTAAGTGGATGACATTTCTACGAAAGTCTAATGGTACTTCGCCAGTCTCATAGATTCTAGACACCAACTTGAATAGTTGTTTGAATGCCATTTCTCCCAAAGGCTTTAGAAATTCCGATTGAATGTTATCTACCCTTTCTGATTTATTGTATCTCACGTCTTCCAGAACTATTGCGAATTCTGTCTCTAATCCTGGATCTCCTACGTCTTCCTTATTGACTCGGGTTTCTCCAGTGTAATTCCCATTACACACTTAGTGTTACCACCATTCCCGCTTTTACATGCTGAGTGTTCTTAGGAAAATCATTTCTTTTTCGATTTCTTCACATTTTCCTTCACCTCTTTCGCCTTGGCTGCCCTTCCATTTCTGTTTATATCATTCTTAACTGGATTATACTACTGCACTTTAGTCTTTCCCTGAAGATTTTTGTACATCCTCCTTTCGTCGATCAGTTGAAGTATTTCTTCCGTTACCCAAGGTTTCCTTGGACCTACCTACCTTGTACCTATGTCTGACTGTTCAACACCTGTGATTGGCCTCTTTAGAGCAGTCCACATCTCGTCAACTAAACAGCTTCCTTCGATGTTCCTATCGCAATACCCACGTCCTTAGCGTCTCATCCTTCCTCAACACTTCAGCATCACACATCCTTTCACACTGATTCTTCTCTTCCATGCTCTTAAACTTCAGCCTACTACTCAATATTACTAATTTGTGATCTGAGTCTGTATTTGCTCCTGCGTACGCCTTACAATCCAACATCTGATTTCGGTATTTCTGCCTGACCGTGGTATAATATAACTGAAAGCGTCCTTTATCTGCCTGTCTTTTTAAGTATACCACCTCCTCTTGTGATTCTTAAGCTAGTATCCGCGGTTACTAGCCGAAATTTGTTGCAGAACTCAACTAGTCTTCCTCATCTCTCATTCTTAGTACCAACCCGGTATTTTCCCGTAACTCTTCCTTTGACTCCTTATGCCCTACAACCGAACTACAATCCTAAATTACTATTAGATTTTCATCTCCCTTTACGGACTGTATTACCCATTCAATATCCTCATATACTATCTCTACCTTTTCATCTTCTCCTTGCGTCGTCGGCATATATACCTGAACTGTTGTCAGTGTTGGTTTGCTGTCGACTCTGATGAGAAAACCCTGTCACTGAACTCATCATAACGAATCCTACTCCTGTTATGCCGTTTACTGAAATTACCATTTTCTGATACTTTCCTACACTCATCTGACCAGGAATCTTCGTCTTCTTTCCACTTCACGTCACTGACCCTCACAATATCTAGGTTGAGACTTGGCATTCCCATTTTCTAACTTCCATATCGCGTCCGAACTCTTGTCAGTCCACACCACGACTCCGAGAGCGTTGGTTATTTAATGTTTTTCTCTTGGCCACCTCCACATTGGCAGTCCCCTCCCGGAGATCCGAATGATAGACTAGCCTGGAATCCTTTGCCAATGGAGAGATCATCGTAACACTTTGTCAGTAACAGACCACATGTCCTGTGGATTACATTGTGTTTTTAACGCAGTGGTTTCCATTGTTTTCTGTATCCTCATGCCGTTGATCAATGCAGATTCTTCCACCTTCTGGGAGCTGTTTCCCATCTAAAGGGCAACAGAATTCCCTGAACATTTTGTCCATTCCTCCGCCCTCTTCGACAAGGCCTTCGGCAGAGCGAGGGCGACTTCTTGTGTCAGAATTCTTTGGCCGCCATTACTTTCATTCAAAATTTAAGCAGTGGCTGGGTTATAACCTGGAACTCATAATGTTTTGATTACTAGTGGAAGACGCTACACCCAGACTACAGGTCCTCATTTTGCAGGTACAGGGTGGGACGAATAAATTTGGGTGCAAGAACAGAGTTCCAGAGTACAAAGAAACACAGTAGAGGAAAGGAAATACAGCTCTAACCTGACTATAGCAGATGCTGAAAGTGATCACCATTCATCTCTTAGCGCTTCTGGGCCCTGGTCAGTAAGTTCCTGAAGGCGCAAAGAAGCTGCACTGCTGGAATTACTAAAGTTTCATCCGAAGTGTTCTGCTTCAATTCTTGAAGACTATGAGAGTCGTTGCGATACACATTAGACTTGAGGGCTTCCCACACAAGGTAATCGTACACTGACATCAGGTGACATGGGTGGCCAGCTAGGGCCGCGACCAGACTGCACGTCGACCGCATGATCGACGTTATATGCTGGTCTCTTGCGACAAGCGTTGGGTTTATTTGGTAGGACTGTGAAGCATTTTCTGATAAACTGCAGCCATATTTCCTGGTATGCAGCCACGTTTCGGACTGTTTTCTGACTTGTTTAAAAGAGATCCTGTATGATGCCGTTTTTGGACTAAGCGTTGCATGGCACTCTTTGATGGCAATTTGACATCATTAAACTTCTCAGCAAACAACTGACCATACCGTTCACCATTCTCTCACTATAAAAATTAAAACATTAAAAATTTCTGGTCACCGACTCGTAGCTGTAAAGGGCAGTAAAAATCATCTAAAGTTTCGTGCGTTAATAACCCTTCTTCCAGAACATAATAGTTCAATTGCGTATCGCATCTGCCATAGTTGTACCACATGGACATGATTTAATCGATTTTTAATGGAAAAATAGCTATCAAACTTGGTAGTAAACTAACCTTTACATGTTATTGACCTCTGCTTTTATGTGTTTTTTCTGAGACAATTGACTTCGACTTCCTAATTACAACATACAGTTGTTTTCTCTGTTTTCAGAGAAGACGCGTGGTTGGTTTCATAGAAACCATTATATTTGATATACAAGCCAACCAACCAGAGTGGCTGATGGAGTTTACGTCCGAAATATTCTGGACGATAATAAACATAATATGGCGATAATGAAGTTGCCGACATAGCCTCGGAAGGAAGAACTTTTTGAGGTGGATGAGGAGAGTGCGATGAAGCAAGGAACCTTTGTACTTCCTGAGTGAATTATTTGTACTGACTTTACAATAAAGTTTTTAAAAATAATGATGCCTTTTATTTACTGATACAGCTCATCAAACAACTGTTTCCCTACTACTAAGATCCATGTAGCGTCGACCAAGAAGACAAGTAATGAAGAGGTCTCTTCGAAAACGGAAGTCGAATGCAAGTAGAAAACGGAAAGTGCTCTCCAGAGAGTCTTTGGTCATAACGCATTTACCAAAAATCATTAATGATTCAGTGCTGTCAATGTTTGAATTTACTATCGAATTTCGTATGTATTTTATCCCTAGTCAGTTCCTAAAGTAGCAAAGAAACACATATGTGGATACCATCGTACATTCAGCTTGGCAGCAAACGCATTCAAGTGGATGACAATAATATACAAATCCAGAGCTAGTAGAGAGCAACATGACTGATACAGGGATTAGTGGTCACAAGGTCGTTGTAGCTAAGCTCAATACCGTTTCTTCCAAATCCACCAGAAACAAACGCAAAATAATTTTATTTAAAAAAGCGGATAAAGTGTCACTAGAAGCCTTCCTAAGAGACAATCTCCATTCCTTCCGAACTGACTTTGCAATGGTAGACGAGATGTGGCTCAAATTCAAAGACATAGTAGCAATAGCAATTGAGAGATTCATACCTCATAAACTGGTAAGAGATGGAACTGATCCCCCATGGTACACAACACAGGTCCGAACGCTGTTGCAGAAGCACCGGAAAAAGCATGCGAAGTTCAGAAGAAAGCGAAATCCCGAAGATTGGCTAAAATTTACAGACGCGCGAAATTTGGCACGGACTTCAATGCGAGATGCCTTTAATAGGTTCCACAACGAAACATTGTCTCGAAATTTGGTAGAAAATCCGAAGAAATTCTGGTCGTATGTAAAGTACACAAGCGGCAAGACGCAGTCAATACCTTCGCTGCGCAGTGCCGATGGTACTGTTACCGACGACTGTGCCGCTAAAGCGGAGTTATTGAACGCAGTTTTCCGAAATTCCTTCACCAGAGAAGACGAATGGAATATTCCAGAATTTGAAACACGAACAGCTGCTAGCATGAGTTTCTTAGAAGTAGATACCTTAGGGATTGCGAAGCAACTCAAATCGCTTGTTACGTGCAAGTCTTCAGGTCCAGATTGTATACCGATTAGGTTCCTTTCAGATTACGCTGATATAATAGCTCCCTACTTAGCAATCATATACAACCGCTCGCTCACCGACAGATCTGTACCTACAGATTGGAAAATTGCGCGGGTCGCACCAGTGTTTAAGAAGGGTAGTAGGAGTAATCCATCGAACTACAGACCTATATCATTGACGTCGGTTTGCAGTAGGGTTTTGGAGCATATACTGTATTCAAACATTATGAATCACCTCGAAGGGAACGATCTATTGATACGCAATCAGCATGGTTTCAGAAAACATCGTTCTTGTGCAACGCGGCTAGCTCTTTATTCGCACGAAGTAATGGCCGATATCGATAGGGGATCTCAAGTTGACTCCGTATTTCTAGATTTCCGGAAAGCTTTTGACACCGTTCCTCACAAGCGACTTCTAATCAAGCTGCGGGCCTATGGGGTATCGTCTCAGTTGTGCGACTGGATTCGTGATTTCCTGTCAGGAAGGTCGCAGTTCGTAGTAATAGACGGCAAATCATCGAGTAAAACTGAAGTGGTATCAG